>NC_091294.1:10793836-10953836 GCF_038502225.1 Cherax quadricarinatus | reverse complement strand
GCGATTGCCAAAACCATCTTATTGGCTGGAATCTGGGTACTAGTTGAACGACGGGGAGCCATCGTCAACTCTCAGTCACCTGTTTCGCTGGTTGGGAGAGATAGCCTGTAAATGAGGGTATGTACATGTGCCGAATAAAGGTTACGTACTCTTTGCATGCCACACCCCCACCCCGAGAAGGTTCAGGATTAGGCTGCCACCTCCCAGTGGTAACCGTGCCGCCATGGCACAAAATAATGGGACCCCCTTTCCTCTCAACCATCCAACTCTTAGATAGAGCTCAGCTCTTCTCGTGACAAAAAGCCAAACCCTAAACTCAGAGTGAGACAGCAGATAGTCGGGCTAGCTTAGGTCCAAGATACAGGCGGACGGTAGCCCGCATCCCCTCACTAAAAAAAAAAAACCCACACCAGGGGATAAAAAAAAAGAGCTTGAAAGGGGTTACCACAAGTAACCTAACATCCTAACCTAATATATAATTAAATAATATAGTTAGACTCTAGATAAAGAGTCTGCCAACATATTTTCTTTGCCGGCAATATGCGCAATTTTCATACAATAGGGTTGCAGTCGTAATGTCCAGCGCATGAGCCTTGTGTTGTGGTTCTTCATAGCTTGGAGATATACTAGAGGATTGTGATCACTGTAGACAGTAACCACCTGCGATGTCTGGCCCACATAAACATCGAAATGCTCCAAAGCCAGTACCAGCGCGAGAGCTTCTTTTTCAATGGTAGAGTAAGCCCTCTGATGTGGTTGGAGCTTTGCTGAAAAATAGGCTACAGGCTGCAACTCCTCATTCCCGTTTTGCAATAGTACTGCCCCAACCCCAGACTCACAAGCATCAACCTGTAATGAAAAAAGTTTGGAGAAGTCTGGAGACAAAAGAATGGGTGCAGTACACAATAATCTTTTTGCTTTATCAAAAGCACTTTCACATTCTGGGTTCCAATTAAAGGGAACTGTGACTGGTAAGAGAGGTAAGAGGGGCTACAATATCTGAGAAATTCTTACAGAATCTTCTGTAAAATCCTATCATGCCTAGGAAATGCTGAAGAGATTTCCTATCATGAGGAACTGGATAATCTTTAATGGCAAGAACTTTAGCAAGTTTAGGAGTAACTTTACCACTACCTACTTCATGGCATAGAAAAGTGACAGTGGCCTGGCCAAAGGAAGATTTAGATAAATTAACAGTTAAATGGGAACTATGAAAGGTCTCAAAAAGAGCCTTAAGTCTAAATAGGTGTTGATCCCAAGTATCAGACACCACAACAATATCATCCAGGTACGCTGCCGTGCCTTCAAGTCCTTTAATAGCCTGATGGATAAGTTTCTGGAATGAAGAGGGGGAGTTTTTCATTCCGAAGGGGGTAACTATATTGATAATGACCTCCTGGAATTACGAAGGCAGAGATTTCCTTCGCCTTATCCGTCAAAGGTAACTGATAGTAACCTTTAAGGAGATCTAACTTGGACACAAAAGTAGCCTTACCCACGAAGTCGATTACGTCATCCAGACGAGGAAGAGGGTAAGCATCTTTGATTGTGACCTCATTCACCTTACGGTAGTCTGTACACATACGAAACCCTCCATCAGCTTTTTTAACAAAGATGCACGGTGAAGCCCATGGACTAGATGACTCCTCCACTAACCCATGCTCTAACAGAAATTCTACTTCCTGCTGAAGTAGCCTCTGCTTTTCAGGATTAGCTCTGTAGGGGGAGAGTTTAATAGGTTTAGAGTTTCCCACATCAACATCATGATAACCTAACGTACATTTTTTCGGAACATCTGAAAAAATATTAGGGTATGACTGTAGAAGCTCAGTTAAACTTGTTGCTTACGTTTCAGATAGTCTCTCCATTAAAAAGCTAGGGTCCTTGAGGAGGACAGAGTTTGAAAGTTTAACGTTAATTTCAGAAGTAGAGTGCAAAGAATCAGAGTCGTCCTCAGAGGTAGAGGACAGAGTCATTACTGGGACTTTATCTGGTGTATAAAAAGATTTTAACTGATTAATGTGGTAGGTTTTAGTTTTTGAGGTCTTGTCAAGGGAGCTACCACATAATTTACATCAGATAATTTACTTACAATTTGCATAGGTCCCGCAAATCTAGCTTTCAAGGTGTGGCCAGGTATAGGTTCCTGCACCAACACCTTGTCTCCTGGATGGAAGGAGCGGAATTGTGCACTTCTGTCATACCTCTGTTTCATCTTATTTTGAGCTGTCTTTAGGTTAGCCTTGGCTAACTGATGTGCCACCTGCAACCTTTAAGACGGGTTGTAGAGTGTTGAGCTAACTTCTCCCATCCATCCTTCTTTGAGCACCCGAAGAGGACCTCGTACACTGTGCCCAAAGATCAGCTCAAATGGACTATACCCGGTAGACTCTTGCACCGTTTCTCGCACTGTAGGAAAATGCATGCAAAAAGTTCTCATCATGGTTTTTAGGGTCTGATGGAATCTTTCCAAGGCGCCTTGGGACTGAGGATGATAGGCAGTGGATAAGTTGTGGATTATCCCTAACCTAGTTAATGCTTCCCTAAATGCTTTGGCAGTGAAGTTAGTACCTTGATCACTTTGAATAGTTTTAGGAATGCCAAAACAAGAGATAAATTTTGTTAAAGCTTTGAGAATAGCTTTAGTATTAATACTGCACATGGGAATTGCTTCAGGATATCTAGTTACTCTATCCATAATGGTAAATAAATACTGATTTCCCGACTTTGACCTAGGTAGTGGACCTACACAATCTATAATTAAATCTGCAAAAGGTTCTCCATCAGCAGGTATAGGATGGAGAGGTGCAGGTTTAATGGAATGTCCAGGTTTCCCTACTTGCTGACATTCTCGGCAACACCGGATATGATTCTTCACATCCTGCTTTAATTTTGGCCAATGAAATTCTTTTGTGATTCTATATAAGGTTTTAGTAATTCCTAAGTGACCTCCTAATGAAGTATTATGAGCTATATTCAATATTTGAGGTCTAAACTTTGTTGGAACCACTAACCTGTCAGACAATTGCCGGCCCTCTATCTCCTTACCAGTCTCAGTGCAGATCAAATAATCGTTTTTAAGTTTATACCTGACCGAATGATCCAAAGAGGATTTACCCATGGCTGCCTGAAAAGCAAATTTTAAAGAAGGGTCCTTTCGTTGTTCCTCCCGGAAGGACAGTCCCTCGGGCATGGAAACAGATATCTGGCAATCCTGCAACCTGGGAATAGGAAAGCTTGATCGGGGTCTGTTCACTTGATTTACGAGGCTCTGGCCGGTGTGCCTCGTAAAACAACGTGGCTATTCCGAGATCAGAGTCGTCCAAGGATAGGTCAACATTCTCGCTAGACAACCCTTGGGATGTTGCCCGAGTTATGGCCAACACCGGAGAAGAATTAATCATTATGGGTTCAGGACACACTAGCAGTGGTAATGTTATTACCCAGTAATACAGTAATAACATGGCATCTTTCATGGGGAATCCTTCGGATACACCCACAGTCAAGTACCCAGTGTAATATTTGCACTGTACATAAATTTTATGCAAAGGGACAGAATATATAACTCCTCCAAATGCTTCCAATAAAACAGAGGAATTCAAGGAAGTATTCTTTGAAAGGGATAATATTCCCTCTCTTATAAGTGAGCAATATGCTCCAGTATCTCTAAAGGTTTTGACTTCAGTTGTTTCTGAGTTTTCCTGAAGGGAAATAAGACTCTTACAATAATAAGGGGGCGATCCCTTTTTCTACTTCTCTCAGGGACATGTTACTAGGGATATTAGAGATTTTCCCAATGGGTTGGGGTTCATGGGGGCAACGGATGTGACCTACTTTGTTACAGAGGAAGCAGACGACAGGCTTGCCCTTTACTCCCTGCTGACGTTGCAACTGGTGTCGCTCTGGCTGGTGTTTCTCTGGATACTGTTGTCGAGATGCACCATGTTGAGTAGTTTGTCTCTCACCAGGTGGACCATAAGTTGAGAAGCGTGGCTCACCAGGTGACTTAGTTGGCTGACGTAGACGTTCTCCCTCCGGCTGGCACTTCATTCTCCAAGGTTGACGATCTCTGCTCATCCCAGGCTGTTGAAAAGAGAGACGGGACCGCTCGGACAAGGAGCGGTTAGTTTCGAAGGTATCAGCCAATCTGGCTGCCTCTAATGCAGTGGTTAAGTCACGATCCTGCAGAAAGACTCGAACCTCTGGTCCCACAGACTCCAGCAAGTTGTCAATCAGAATAAGCTGCACCAGATCCTCAAATGTTGCAACACCACTTGCTTTATACCAGCTGGTAAAAGCTTTGGTCTGCTGTCGCACAAAATCAACCAGGGATTGACCAAGCTGTCGCCTGCCTAATTTGAACAATTTCCGATATTTAGCTGGCATACATGTATATGCTCCCAAAATTGTGGTCTTCACTACTTGATAATAAGAAAATTCAGTGTCATTTAACGTAAATTCCTGTGCCTTACCAAACAATGCTGTGTGAACCAACGATGCCCAATGCTGTTCCGGCCACCTCAAGGCTCGAGCCTGATTTTCGAAGCTTTCGAAAAAATTTTCTGGTTCGGCCTCATTGAAGCGGGGAACAAGCTGTACTGCTTTCTGTAAACTAAAGTCATTTACAGAATGCGAAAACTGCCTCCTTTCTCTTTCCCTATCAAATTCTTCTTTTGCAAATGCTCTCTGTTCCCTAGTCTGCTCAAGATTGATTTTTGCCAGCTCAAGTGCCAACGCCGCTGATTCACCTTGAGACAACCCTGCTGCACTAGACTGACTATTTTGCTCCGTTGATATATCATCTTCCTCCTGCGAGAACATAGCAGTTTTTTCCCTAACTCCCATAAAGGGAGGAGTCTGATGTGCCATCTCTTCTTCTCGAAGTTTGTCAGTAATCAATGAACGCAGTTGCGCAGCTGTGAGAGTGCGTTCGTAATTAATGCCAATGGAACGAGCAATTTGCCAACAACGCTGTAGGGACAATTTAGGTAGGTTAAACAAAGTATATGCCGACACCAGACGTCTGACTCGTCTAGGTGGCATACCACAAAGTATAAGTTATTCGCTATGCACAGTACGATTGCAGAATACCCCAACGTAGCACGTTAATTTGCAGAGCACGCTTAGCTATGCACAGTACGATTGCAGAATACACATACAAGGTGGATACGCAATAGCAAAGCTGACTGCAAAAATCTTCACACCGAACAGGCTAGTAGCAACTAACACGCAAAATTTGTAAAGCAATGCCAGACAGCAAGCTACACACTGTTCTACAAGATTGACCGTAGCGAAGCGAGCACACCGAACAAGCTAGTAGCGAGCTGTTGAACGTCACACAATAGCAAGGCTGACCATAGCAAAGCAACTGACTCACAAAGTTTGTAAAGCGTTGGCAAAGCTAATGCAATGCCAGACAGCAAGCTACACAATGTTCCTGCTTCCAACTTCACCCTAGGCTCAACCCTTTCTCTAAGTCCAGCTCCAGCTCTCGGACAGGCTACCCATATTACAACCCAGGAGTCCAAATGGCCTGTTATCCTGGGTGTAAAGGGAGCAAAATAAACACAGCAGAAAAGTTTTGACTTATATTATCCTTCACCAATTTAGAACAGCAGTATGTACACTACATACACTATGTACAGTGATAGGTATTAGTGCACTCCACGGTAAGCAAGGCAGAATAGAAGCCACTAGAGAGCAGACCGTGCTTCAACCAGCTCTAGAATGGGAATGACAAGGGCAGACAGGAGAGTTGTACCCACATAACCTCTGCGATTGCCAAAACCATCTTCGTATTTTTTTTTATTTAAAACATCATAAATTACAAGGTAGTATAAAATATTAAATACCACAATAATACAGGATCTGGACAAGATTACGAAGAATTATATCACAAGTGCAAGAGAAAAAAATTTGAAACACGCAAAATACATACACACCATGCACTGACACACATTATACAAAATGATAATATATCTGACACATACACACAAAACTGTTGGAGGGGGGACCCCCCCCCCATGAAAACTCATCTATAAATACACCCACATCATTCACACACTTATTGATCACAGCAGTGATCAAACATAAATTTTTGTAACTTTATATATACATGCAACTGATTATGAGATTTTACTAAAGAACAAAGTCTGGTAATTATCCGTCAACATTACTTTATAACAAAAAATAAGCATTACACAAAATTGCATAAGCGCATAAAGCATCAACAACTGCAAGATTTTACAGTATACGTTGCATCAGCAACGAAACTTAATAACATTACAAAAGTGATGGAAAACAAATTATGTAAAAACAAATATAAAAGCCATCTAAGAGGAAAGAAATTCCCTACAAAATTACAATAAATACTACGAAAATACATACCAGAAAAATTATCTTTGCAAAAACAGGTAGACTAACATGGACAGTGACTTCTATAACTCCCTTTTAATCACAAGGACCTAATTTATACAAATCTTGGGCTAATCAAAATCTTGCACACAAAACTTACATGTCAACACAGCACCACTCAGTACATACCTTCCCGACCCTCACATTCCTTCGCAAGTCCTTTACCTCATACACTCTCCCTCCGAAAAACTAATGTCAACCCGCTTATAAAGGAAACCAGTCCTTTACGTAAAATTAGCTCGCCAACTGAATGAGGCCCTTGACCGTAAGTTTGCAGTAGATCTCCGGAAAACGTGTCCTCCACTGTCCCCCGTAAATAAGTTTGTTTCTGCAAACCATTCTATATATGCCTGCCGCAATTGCCCTAATCATAATTCTTCCCCCTCCCGTGTCCCTCATCCCCCAGAAAATATACAGAAAATCCACCACTACATACATAATCGCCCTTTTCACTTCTCTGGAGACCCCGCGTACTTCTAATGTTAAGGCTCGCAGGGTCTCTACATTACCCCCACCCATCAACCTAAAAACCTTCGCTAACCACACCCTTACCTCCCTCAACTCTTCACAGAAATAAACCGCATGAAAAGTTGTTTCCTGTTCTCCACAGTGATCGCAGGTCTGTTCCCTCACCAATCCCATTGAACACAAAACAGCTTTCGATGCTAATATCCCCATTATAAATCTATATACAAACTCCCGTACTCTCGGCATTAACTTAAGCTTTCGAAAGTCATTCCATATCATACCCCAATCATACAAGGGATAAACCGATACCCCCTGTATGATTTCCGGCCTTCTGCTCATCGTCACCAAACGCCCCACCCTAAGTTTTTCCACCTCCCTAATCAATAACAATAACCTCAGCATATCCTCGCATTCAATTAATTCTTTTCTGCTCCATCATCTCCTCACATCCTCCATCACTTTCCCCACTCTAACCCCTCTTCCCCCCCCCCCTCCCTAACGAACCTCTGTTTCACATATAAGGCCTTTACTCTCGGCCCTAACGCTAAAAGGCCTACTCCTCCACTGCGTATATTCGACATCACCACCTCCTTACTTAGCCATGCCCTCCCAAAACCCCAAACATAACGTAATGCCCTCCTCTGAATCTCATGTACGTCTGGAGTCCGCAGTGGATACACCACAGCCATACTCCACACTTTACTATAAACTAATGAATTTACGATTATCGCCCGCTGTTGTAATGTGACGTCCCCCGCCCGTAAACTCCTTAACTTTTTTACTGCCTTCTCCACCACCACCTCCGAATTCACCTGCCTAGCCTCCCGCGCATCTGTCATGTATATAACTCCACAAATTTTTAGCCTAGCCACTACTTCCCACCCAAACTCCAACCCCAAGCCTCCCCCCCCCCCCACCCAGGCACCCACCTCCAGCAAACTTGATTTTGCTCTGTTCACCCGCATGCCAGATGCCCTCCCTTAAAGCTCCAACACACTTTCCACCGTACGCAATCCCTTCACTACGGCTATCAGAACAGTGGTATATCATCCACATACCCCACCACATCTATACACCCATCCTTCTCCCCATTTAAAATCCCCCTCCCCTCAACGAGCCCATAAAATGGAAGCTGCATACACACAAACAATATTTGAGACAGGGGACACCCCTGTCTCAAACCCCTCTCCATCCTTACAGGCCTTCCCAACCTGCCATTAATTTGTACTCGCACCATTGCAGATGAATACATTGTATCAACCCACCTCACCACTCCCATGCCAAAACCGAGATGCAACAAACTAGCCCTCAGAAAGTTTCTATCCACACAGTCGTATGCATTTTCCCAATCAATGCCCAAAAGCCCTCCCCCTTTGCAACCCTCCAAAAAATCCCTAATGTGGCCATGCCCATCTCTCATGCTTCTGCCCGGAATACCTATCTGCCCCTTATGAATAACCCCACCTAACACCTTCTTCATCCTATTGCCCAGTATCTTCGCGAAAATCTTGTAGTCGGCACACATTAGCGAAATAGCTCTGTACTCACTCAATACTCTTCCCTCTTGCTTTTTGCATACTAATACGACTACACCCGTTCGCTGAGTCTGTCCTAACTGTCCCTCCCGTCGCATACAATTCATGACCCTCACCAGACAGTACTTAATGTGCTCCCATTGAATTCTATAAAAATCATTTGATGTCCCATCTATACCCGGTGCCTTGCCAGTACTCATATTGAACACAGCCTCCTCAACTTCCCCCATGCTAATCTCACCTCCCATCCCCAGGCCCCCCTCTCCACATGACCCTAAACCTCTCCCCCCCACACCTCCTCAATAACATCGCCCTCCTCCCCCTTCCCCCACTTCTTTTGGAACCAGAAATCAGCATAATTGCTCATGCCTTCTGTAGTATTCAGTACCTGTCCCTTATGATAACCACCCATATCCTCACTTACCTCCAAGTTTAAAATAGTCGAATCCTTCTGCCTTACCCTAAAACCTCGCAAAACACTTCCCAAAGGTTTATCACCCTACAGCACAGCCTCCATTCCCGCCCTTACACGTACCGCATCAAATCTACCATTATGTAACTCTGCCAACCTGTCCTTGAGTTGCACCATGTTTCCGTACTGCCGCCCCCCTCCTTCCTCATAACATCCATTTAGCTGATATTCAAAATAATTTTGCAACCCATACCTCCACCCTGCCTCTTCCCTTCCCTTCCTTTTATAAAAACCTGCTATACCCGGCTTAGCGTGCCTTTCCCACCATTCTAAGACACACGACTCTACCTCTCTAGAATCCCAAAAAGTTTGCCACCATTCCCCAAAAGCCATACTCACCTCCTCACTCCTCACGAGTCTTGCATTTAATTTCCAAAAACCCGATTGTATCCTAACCATATCCTCCCAATCGAGATCTGCCATAACTGCCCTATGATCAGAAAACCCCACATCAAAAGTCCTGACTCCCAACACACGTACAGCTTCCGTTGCATAGATCCTATCTAATCTTGCAGCATAATCCCGTCTGACAAACATATACTCAACCTGCCAACCCCCCCTCCCCACAACATCCAAAACCCCCACGTCTCCAAACACATTATGTAACATGCCCAACATACACCCCGCCCCCCTCGGTTCCACCTCCCTCCCCCTAATAACACAATTCCAATCTCCCCCTATTACAGTGACTAAAGGTAAACCCCTTAAATAGTACATCAAAAATTCTCTCACAAAGTTCTCCTTGACTCGTGCGTTGCCATCTGCCGGCATATACACTCCTATAAAACAAACCCTCGTTGCACCCCATTCTCCCTCCACCCGCACGACCCTCCCCCCCCCCTCCTTCCACCCCAAAATACGCAATGGACTGGTTTCCTTTACAGCCACAGCAACCCCACCTTTTAACCTCAAAGAGCCACTCACATACAACTTATATCATTTCAAAGACAACTCACAACCAAACTTATAATTGTGCTCCTAAATGAAACATATATCTACATTAAATCTCTTTAAAAACCATTCCACCCATACTCTTTTAACCTCGGCTCTCAGGCCATTAACATTGATCGTTACAACCTTGAATTATAACAGTAAAGGCGGCTTGCCCCGCCGCCTTGGAATGGCACCCGCGTGACCTGGCTGCTGACTAGAGCCCCGTTTGCCACCTTGCCTGTCCAGTCCGCCCCCCCCTTATCCTTTGAACCTTTCAGTACTTCAGCACCGCTACACCCACTCTCTGGGAGATCCAACCTGGGCTTCCAAGACTTCTTCCCAGGTCTCTGCCCTCTGCCGTCATCCATATCAGACGTCCCAGCTGTTCTCTTGCGTGAACCTCCGTCTCCACATGTAACCTCCTCTTCCATGCACGCTCTGTGCACTTCAGCCACTACCGTGTCCTTCTTTCCCTCATTGCACACGGTCTTCCCATGTCCCGATGAGACTGTAGTCTCCTCCAATGAGCGTCCACGCTGCTCATCATCCAGACTCCCCTCCACCTCACTCAGGAAGGTATTCAAAACCTCATCCAGCATTCCATCCTGTTGCATTACAGGCTCACCGTCATTGTTCGTCGTCGTCGTCTGCTCAGGCCCCGTCCCCACAGGTAACGTAGCACATGAGTCCGTCTCCACCTCTGCTTTATCCACTTCCTCACTCCAACTGCACGATGCCTGCCTTTCGGCCGCATCTGTCTCCTGCACCACAGGACCCAACTGCTGATCCACCGGTGTTGGCATCTGTTCCCTCCGTCCTGGTTTCCTATGGCATTGGGCTGCCATATGGTCAAATGATCCGCACAGCCTACAAGTCCGCCTCTGTCCTGCATAGTATACATAGACCTCAGTTCGGAACTCTTCCAGTAAAACATACGAAGGAATTGATTGCCGTAACGTCATCTTCAGATTGAAGGATCCCTCAGGCAGTCCCACATAAGGCCCATCCTTCCACACTCCTAATTCCGCCGCATGAATCTTGCCATAACGACGGAAGACCGCAACCACATCATACTCTGTAGCTTCAAAGGGCACATTCCTGACTTTTACGTATGTCACATAGCTGGATACATCATGTAGACATACCTCCACTGCTGTATTCACGGCCATCCTCTTCTCGTGGTACTTGTCAACTATGCTTGAGTAAAATCCAGCATTTATAAATTTGATGAAAATTCCCATAACTCCGTTAACAGCCACACCATAAAGCTCTTCATTGGGTATCCCATACACATCACGAATAATCGTAGGGAGTAGCACCTGCATTGTAGAACTGCTTAGGGCACCACGTACCAGTTCCACACAGTATTCACACGTCTGTCATGTCTATCCGCCATGTTGATTGCTCATAACAGGCAAACTGCACAGAAAATCAACTGAATCGGGAGCGTCTGCACAGCACGTCCACACGGCCCAGAAGCGATGAGGACAATGGTCTTCGTATTGGCTGGAACCTGGGTACTAGTTGAATGACGGGGCCCCATCGTAAACTCTCAGTCACCTGGTTCGCTGGTTGGGGGAGATAGCCTGTAAATGACGGTGTGTACATGCGCCGAATAAAAGTTACGTACTCTTTGCATGCCCCACACACACACACACACACACACACACACACAACACACACACACACACACACACACACACACACACACACACACACACACACACACACACACACACACACACACACACACACACACACACACAAACACACACACACACACAACACACACACAACACACACACACACACACACACACACACACACACACACACACACACACACACACACACACACACACACACACAGGAGCTCGGACTCGACCCCCGCAACCTCAACTAGGTGAGTACACAGGGGAAGGAGGGTTTGCACTGCTCATAAAAAAAGCCGATGGGGATTTAAGGAAATGGAAGGCATGGACGAGATTGGAGAAAGGGACTACATAGGTACAATTCAGTCTGGGGAACATAAAGTAGTCATTGGATTGATGTATAACCCACCACAGAACTGCAGGAGGCCAAGAGAGGAGTACGAAGAAAACAACAGAGCGATGGTGGACACACTGGCTGAGGTGAAAAGAAGAGCTCACTCGAGCAGAGCAAAGTTACTGGTTATGGGCGATTTCAACCACAGGAAGATCGACTGGGAAAACCTGGAGACACACGGGGATCCCGAAACATGGAGAGCCAAGATGATGGATGTGGTACTGGAAAACCTCATGCATCAACATGCTAGGGACACTATCAGAGAGAGAGGGGAGGATGAACCAGCAAGACTGGACCTTGTGTTCACTCTCAGCAGTTCAAACATTGAAGATATCACTTATGAGAGGCCCCTTGGAGCTAGTGATCACGTGGTTTTGAGTGTTGAATATATAGTAGAGTTACAAATACAGAGGGTAACGGGAATTTAATGGAAAAAGCCAAACTATGAAAGGGGGGACTACACAGGTATGAGGAACTTCCTGCAGGAGGTTCAGTCGGACAGAAAACTGGTAGGAAAGTCAATAAACGAGATGATGGAATATATAACAACAAAATGCAAGGAAGCAGAGGAAAGGCTTGTTCCTAAGGGCAACAGAAATAATGGGAAGACAAAAGCGAGTCCTTGGTTTACCCGAAGGTGTAGGGAGGCAAAAACTAAGTGCACAAGAGAATGGAAAAACTACAGGAGGCAAAGGACCCAGGAAAATAGAGATTAGTCGAGGAGCCAGAAACGAGAATGCACAGATAAGAAGGGAGGCCCAGCGACAGTACGAAAACAACATAGCATCGAAAATCAAGTCTGACCCAAAACTGCTGTATAGCCACATTAGGAGGAAGACAACAGTCAAAGACCAGGTGATCAGGCTGAGGAAAGAAGGTGGAGAACTCAAGAAACGATCAAGAGGTATGTGAGGAGCTCAACATGAGATTTAAGGAAGTATTTTCAGTGGAGACAGGAAGGCCTCTGGGAGGGCGGAACAGAGGGGAACACCAAGAAGGAATATAAAAACAAGTGTTAGATGACATACATACAACTGAGGAGGAGGTGATGAAGCTGCTAAGGGACATTGATACCTCAAAGGCAATGGGACTGGAAAACATCCCCCCATGAGTCCTTAAAGAGAGAGCAGAAATGTTGTGTGTGCCACTAACCACAGTCTTCAACACATCCCTTGAAACTGGACAACTACCTGAGGTATAGAAGACGGTAAATGTAGTTCCCATTTCTAAAAAAGGAGACAGAAAAGAGGCACTAAACTATAGACCAGTGTCACTGACGTGTATAGTATGCAAAGTTATGGAGAAGATTATCAGGAGGAGAGTAGTGGAGCACCAGGAACGGAACAAGAGTATAAACACCAACCATCACGGATTTATGGAAGACAAATCCTGTGTCACAAACCTTCGGGAGTTTTATGATAAAGTAACAGAAGTAAGACACGAGAGAGAGGGGTGGGTTGATTACATCTTCTTCGACTGCAGGAAAGCCTTTGACACAGTTCCTCACAAGAGATTAGTGCAGAAGCTAGAGGATCAGGCACGTAGCTTTAAGATGAGGTATGATAAAGCTCATGGAGCAGGGAGAGAGAGGACCTAGTAGCACTCAGTGAAGAGGTGGGGCCAGGAGCTGAGTCTCGACCTCTGCAACAACAATTAGGTGAGTACAATTAGGTGAGTACACACATACACAAGCACACACACACACACACACACACACACACACACACACACACACACACACACACACACACACACATATTCACACACACACACACACACAGTGAAGAGGAGGGGCCAGGAACTGGACTCGACCCCTGCAACCTCAACTAGGTGAGTACAACTAGGTGAGTACACACACACACACACACACACACACACACACAGGACAGAGGACGACACCAACAGGGAATACTCCAACAAGTGCAGGATGACATACACACAACTGAGGAGGAGGTGAAGAAGCTGCTAAGTGACCTTGATACCTCAAAGGCAATGGGACCGGACATCTCCCCATAGGGCCTTAGAAAGGGAGCAGAAATGCTGTGTGTGCCATTAACCACAATCTTCAACACATCCCTTGAAACTGACCAACTACCCGAATGTAGTTCCCATTTTTAGAAAAGGAAACAGAAAAGAGGCACTAAACTACAGACCAGTGTCACTGACGTGTATAGTATGCAAAATCATGGAGAAGATTATCAGGAGGAGAGTTGTGGAGCACTTGGAACAGAACAAGATTACAAACAACAACCAGCATGGATTTATGGAAGGCAAATTCCATGTCACAAACCTTCTTGAGTTTTATGACAGAGTTACAGAAGTAAGACACGAGAGAAACGGGTGGGTTGCTTGCATTTTCTTGGACTGCAAGAAGGCCATCGACACAGTTCCCCACAAGAGATTAGTGCAGAAACTAGAGGATCAGGCGCATATACCGGGAAAGTCACTGCAATCGATCAGAGAAAACCTGACAGGGAGGCAACAGTGAATCATGGTACGTGATGAGGTTTTACAGCGGGCATCTGTGACGAGCGGGGTCCCACAGGGTCGGTCCTAGGATCAGTGCTGTTTTTGGTATATGTGAATGACATGATGGAAGGCATAAACTCAGAGGTCTCCCTGTTCGCAGATGATGTGAAGTTAATGAGGATAATTAAATCAGATGAGGAACAGGCAGGATTTCAAAGAGACCTGGACAGGCTCGACAGAGTATAGGCTAGGAGGCCAAAAACTGCAAACCTCGCTCAAGGAGAAAGATCTTAGGGTGAGTATAACACTGAGCATGTCTCCGGAAGCACACATCAACCAGACAACTGCTGCAGCATATGAGCGCCTGGCAAACCTAAGATTAGCATTCTGATACCTAAGTAAGGAATCTTTCAAGACACTGTACACCGGGTACCTCATGTCCATACTGGAGTATGCAGCACCAGTTTGGAACCCGCACCGGGTCAAGAAATTAGAGAAAGTGCAAAGGTTTGCGACAAGGTTAGTTCCAGAGCTAAGGGGAATGTCCTACGAAGAAAGGTTAAGGGAAATCGGCCTGACGACACTGGAGGGCAGGAGGGTTAGGGGAGACATGATAACGACATACAAAATACTGCGTGGAGTAGACAAGTGTTACACCTGGGGCCATTTCTATGGGCCTGTTTTGGCCCCTTTCCGTAACAAGATGTGGAATCCAGCTCTCGTCTAGTTGTCCGTAGACACACGTCGATTTAATATGGGGATTATCATTAGGAGACTGATCCGACTAAATAAAATGTGATCTTTATTATAAAAGAATCCATATAAAACTTAGTATATGATACAAAGTTCTCTCTCTCTCTTGTAGTGTTATACATAAAAGTACACGTTGTCTGGGACTAAGTAATCTTCTAGAGCGAGGGAATGTATTAAAGGTTGAGTGCATGAATGTGCTCAGAAGAGTATGAACAAACTCTTAGAGCGTGTGGAAACCTACTCAGAGCAAGGGCTGAGAACCTACTCAGAGCAAGGGCTGAGAACCTACTCAGAGCAAGGGCTGAGAACCTACTCTGAGCAAGGGCTGAGAACCTACTCTGAGCAAGGGCTGAGAACCTACTCTGAGCAAGGGCTGAGAACCTACTCTGAGCAAGGGCTGAGAACCTACTCTGAGCAAGGGCTGAGAACCTACTCTGAGCAAGGGCTGAGAACCTACTCTGAGCAAGGGCTGAGAACCTACTCAGAGCAAGGGCTGAGAACCTACTCTGAGCAAGGGCTGAGAACCTACTCTGAGCAAGGGCTGAGAACCTACTCTGAGCAAGGGCTGAGAACCTACTCAGAGCAAGGGCTGAGAACCTACTCTGAGCAAGGGCTGAGAACCTACTCTGAGCAAGGGCTGAGAACCTACTCTGAGCAAGGGCTGAGAACCTACTCTGAGCAAGGGCTGAGAACCTACTCTGAGCAAGGGCTGAGAACCTACTCTGAGCAAGGGCTGAGAACCTACTCTGAGCAAGGGCTGAGAACCTACTCTGAGCAAGGGCTGAGAACCTACTCAGAGCAAGGGCTGAGAACCTACTCTGAGCAAGGGCTGAGAACCTACTCTGAGCAAGGGCTGAGAACCTACTCTGAGCAAGGGCTGAGAACCTACTCTGAGCAAGGGCTGAGAACCTACTCTGAGCAAGGGCTGAGAACCTACTCTGAGCAAGGGCTGAGAACCTACTCTGAGCAAGGGCTGAGAACCTACTCTGAGCAAGGGCTGAGAACCTACTCAGAGCAAGGGCTGAGAACCTACTCTGAGCAAGGGCTGAGAACCTACTCTGAGCAAGGGCTGAGAACCTACTCTGAGCAAGGGCTGAGAACCTACTCTGAGCAAGGGCTGAGAACCTACTCTGAGCAAGGGCTGAGAACCTACTCTGAGCAAGGGCTGAGAACCTACTCAGAGCAAGGGCTGAGAACCTACTCTGAGCAAGGGCTGAGAACCTACTCTGAGCAAGGGCTGAGAACCTACTCTGAGCAAGGGCTGAGAACCTACTCAGAGCAAGGGCTGAGAACCTACTCTGAGCAAGGGCTGAGAACCTACTCTGAGCAAGGGCTGAGAACCTACTCTGAGCAAGGGCTGAGAACCTACTCTGAGCAAGGGCTGAGAACCTACTCTGAGCAAGGGCTGAGAACCTACTCTGAGCAAGGGCTGAGAACCTACTCAGAGCAAGGGCTGAGAACCTACTCTGAGCAAGGGCTGAGAACCTACTCTGAGCAAGGGCTGAGAACCTACTCTGAGCAAGGGCTGAGAACCTACTCAGAGCAAGGGCTGAGAACCTACTCTGAGCAAGGGCTGAGAACCTACTCTGAGCAAGGGCTGAGAACCTACTCTGAGCAAGGGCTGAGAACCTACTCTGAGCAAGGGCTGAGAACCTACTCTGAGCAAGGGCTGAGAACCTACTCTGAGCAAGGGCTGAGAACCTACTCTGAGCAAGGGCTGAGAACCTACTCAGAGCAAGGGCTGAAAAACCTACTCTTTTTATACTAAGTTTTATATGGATTCTTTTATAATAAAGATCACATTAAAAAATATATAAAAAGAGTAGGTTTTTCAGCACCTGCTCAGAGTAGGTTCTCAGCCCTTGCTCTGAGTAGGTTCTCAGCCCTTGCTCTGAGTAGGTTCACCACCCTTGCTCTGAGTAGGTTCTCAGCCCTTGCTCTGAGTAGGTTCTCAGCCCTTGCTCTGAGTAGGTTCTCAGCCCTTGCTCTGAGTAGGTTCTCAGCCCTTGCTCTGAGTAGGTTCTCAGCCCTTGCTCTGAGTAGGTTCTCAGCCCTTGCTCTGAGTAGGTTTCCACACGCTCTAAGAGTTTGTTCATACTCTTCTGAGCACATTCATGCACTCAACCTTTAATACATTCCCTCGCTCTAGAAGATTACTTAGTCCCAGACAACGTGTACTTTTATGTATAACACTACAAGAGAGAGAGAGAACTTTGTATCATATACAAGATGCTCCAGAGAGGGGACACAGAAACGAGGGGTCATTCTTGGAATTTGAAGACTCAGATGAATCACAGGGATGTTAAGAAGTATTTCTTCAGTCATACAGTGGTCAGGAAGTGGAACAGTCTGGTGAGTGATGTAGTGGAGGCAGGAACCATACATAGCTTGAAGACGAGGTATGATAAAGCTCATGGAGCAGAGAAAGGGAGGACCTAGCAACCACAATTTGGTAATTAGGTGAGTACAATCACACACGGCCAGGAGCTGTGACCCGACCCCTGGAACCACAAATGGGTAAGTACACCCCCACATACCCTACAATCAACCGCTATACTCCGCAGCCGGGCTTCCAGCACTAAGTAGATAAACTGCCTGGATTAGAGAACTTGAGATTGAGGCTACACCTCGCCTTGTACTACATGACCCATACGGATTCTGAAGAAGAACATAAGAACATAAGAAAGAAGGAACACTGCAACAGGCCTACTGACCCATGCGAAGCAGGTCCACGCCACGCCCCGTCCAAGAACAATGACCACCTAGTCAGGTCACTTCCACTTCAGGAAGGAGCACTGCACCAGACCTGGTAGCACGAGCTAGTCAGGTCCAAATCACACTCACCCACACCCACTTATGTATTTATCCAACCTATTTTTAAAACTATACAAGGTCTTAGCGTCTATGACGGTACTCGGGAGTTTGTTCCACTCATCCACAACTCTATTATCAAACCAGTGCTTTCCTATGTCCTTCCCGAATCTGAACTTTTCCAACTTGAAAACATTGCTTTCGAGTCCTGTCTTGGCGGGATATTTTCAGCACGCTATTTACATCCCCTTTATTTATTCCTGTTTTCCATTTTTACACCTCAATCATATCCTCCCTAATTCTACACCTTTCTAGAGAGTGCGGATTCAGGGCCCTCAGTCTATCCTCATAGGGAAGATTTCTGATACATGGGATCAAAAACGTCATCCTCATCTGTACGTTTTCTAGTGCATTTGTATCCGTTCTTTAATATGGTGACCAGAACTGTGCAGCATAGTCTAAATGAGGCCTAACCAAGGATATATAGAGTTGAAGAACAACCTTGATAGGAAGCCAAGGATTCTGTTAGCTTTATTGCGAACACTTATGCACTGTTGTCTTGGTTTCAGATTACTGCTAACCAGAACTAAATCCTTTTCGCAGTACGTAGTGTTAAGATCTACACTATTCAGTTTATAAGTGGCATGGTTATTTTCCTCTCCAACATTTAGAACTTCGCATTTGTCTATATTAAACTGCATCTGCCACTTCTCCGACCACTGCATCAGTCTATTCAAATCATCCTGGAGTGCTCTAATATCCTCAATAGAATGAATTGGACGGCCTATTTTGGTGTCATCAGCAAATTTGCTTATGTCGCTATTTATTCTCTCATCTATATCGTTGGGCTCCTTGTTGTGAACAACATGGGGCCCAACACTGAATCTTGTAGAACGCAGCTTGTGACATGCCCCCATTCTGTTTTCTCCTCATTTATGCAAACTCTTTGCTGCCTATTTGTCAACCATGCCTCTACCCAGGAAAAAATTTCTCCTATTCCATGTGCCTTAAGTTTCCTCAATAGCCTCTGATGTGGAACTCTATCGAAAGCCTTACTGAAGTCCATATACAAAATATCATATTCATTACTATGATCTACCTCCTCAAACACCTTAGAGAAAAAAGTTAGTAAATTCGTAAGACAGGAACGCCCCTTAGTAAAACCATGTTGAGATTCACTTTTCAAATTTTGCTTATCAAGATGGCTACGAACTGCTTCGGCAATTATTGATTCCATAAATTTTCCCACTATGGAGGTAAGGTCTATAGGTAATACATTTGCCATTTTCCACTTATCAGGCACTATGCCAGTTTGTAGTGATATGTTGAAAAGATTAGTGATATGTTGAAAAGGTTTGCAAAGTTCCTCTTTACATTCCTTTAAAACCCTTGCAAACAATTCATCAGGACCTGGGGATTTGTTAGGTTTTAATTTCTCTATTTGTCTGAGGACCATGTCACTAGTTACTGCAGTTGTGCATAGTTTATTATCATCCTGTTCTACTTAATTTATTATTTCTGGAATTTTGCTAGTATCTTCCTGAGTAAAAACTGAGAGGAAGTAATACTGAAAAGTTCACATATATCCTTATCACTGTCAATGATCTGACCTGAGCTACTCTTAAGTGGGCCTATCCTGTCTCTAATCTTACTTCTGTATACCTAAAAGAACACTTTTTGGTTAGTTTTCGAATCCCTTGCGACCTTAGCCTCATAATCCTTTTTTGCTTTTCTTATTCCTTTTTTTATTTCTCTCTTTAATTGAATATATTGATTTCTTAACTGCCCATCCCCTCTTTAGATACGTCTAAAAATGCCTCTCTTTTGACCACTGAAATGTTTTAATCTATTGTTCATCCATTTGGGATCATTTTTGTTAGATCTAATTTCCCTGTTCAGAACAAAAGTTGTCTGGGCAGCTAGAACTATGCTCTGAAAAACGTCATATTGGCAACCAACACCAGCTACCTGACCCATAGTCAGGTCATCCCAATTTAGCCCACACAGGTAATTTTTCAGTCCCATGAAATCAGCCAAGCACAAGTCTGGGACAGAGACTTGATTGCAGTTTATTGGGTAATTCTATAATATATTGAAACTAAGTGATTTGTGATCACTTTCCCCAAGCTCATCATTAACCTCAAGATTATTAATTAGTGAATCTTTGCTGACAAGAACCAAGTCAAGCAGGTTGTTTCCTCTAGTTGGTTCTGTCACAAACTGTTTTAAAAAGAAATCCTGAACCGTATCAAGAAAGTCACTAGACTAAGATTTCCTGTCAAATTGTCGCAATCAATTTGTCTAAAGTTAAAGTCCCCCATTAACACAACATTTTCATATCTAGATGCCTTATGAATTTCGTCCCATAGCAGCTTACTGCCCTCCCTATCAAGGTTTGGGGGCCTATAAATCACACCCAAAATTAACTTTTCATACCCCTCGAGAAACTGTAGCCAAAAAGATTCTGTGTCTGATGTTTCTAATCTAATATCATGTCTAACACAACAATTTAAATTATCTCTGACAAACATCGCCACTCCACCACCCTTCCTGTTGACCCTATCAGTGTGAAATAGTTTATAACCCTTTATCCTGCATTCAGAAGGCATTTCTCTATCCTTCAAGTTGAACCAGGTTTCAGTTAGAGCAATAATATCTATATTACCTACACTTGCAGGTAATCTTACCTCATTTATCTTATTTCTTAGACTCCTACTATTTGTATAGTAAACCTTAAGGGAGCTAGTCACTCGTTGCCCTCTACTATCTCTCTTTGTTTGTTGAGCAGTTGCTTTGTCTTTATTAGGAAATTTATTTTGAATATTGTCTTTTAAACATATCCCTGAGGTATCCCAGTAATATCTGCTGTTTCCAACAATAAAACTGCATCCTGATTGTTTCCCACAGACACCCATACCTCTATAATCTATCAGTTTAAAGTCATAGACAAGTCATCAATTACCCTCTCAATCGAACTGCCTAATGCAACCATTCCAGCCCCAGAGAGATGAACCCCATCCCTTGCATACATTACATGTTTGTCATATAATTTGTCCCAGTTATCAATGAATGGGATTGCAAGTCCCTTGCAGTACTTTTCTAGCCAGCAATTTACATCAATTGCCCTAGACATCCATCCATTGCCCATTCCCGTTCTAGGCAAGATGCTACATATGATAGGGATCCCTCCCTTAGACCTGACTACTTCTATAGCTGACCTGTACTTATTCAGTAGCTCCTGTCTCCTGCCCTTCCCAATGTCATTTCCACAAGCACTAAGACAGATAATGGGCTTGTTCCCATTACTTGACATAATATCCAACCTGCTGTCTATATAACCAACAACAGCTCCTGGGAGGCACACCCTCTGTCTGACTTTTCTATCTCTTTTACAAAAAGCACGGTCCATATATCTTACCTGAGAGTCTCCCACAGTCAGAAAATTCTTACCTTGATTAGCAGGGGAGTCAGGGGTACCTTTAACCTCACTAACCACCGAAGTACACTCGTCTTGGAGAACAGAGAATCGATTTCCTACCTTTACTTCTTCTTTATTAACCCTCCTTCTCTTCCTTCGTCCTGAATTGTGAACCACTTGCCACTTAAAGCTATGAATTTAAATTGTCTGAGGGTTGTAAACATTACACCAAACATATGCTGAATATAGACATGAACTGCACACTTCAGAAACATGTGCAGCACTCCAGAGACATGTGCAACACTTCAGAGACATGTGCTACACTTCAGAGACCTGTGCAACACTTCAGAGACATGTGCAACACTTCAGAGACATGTGTAACTCTTCAGAGACATGTGTAACTCTTCAGAGACATGTGCAACACTTCAGAGACGTGTTCAACACTATCAACTATTGATGGGACGGTACCAAATTTTTTTCAGATAACGATACATAATTCTCGCCTGATGCCTGTACTTTTCTAACATTTTTTTTTATTTTTAAAATTATATTCACTATTTTTAATATATATATATATATATATATATATATATATATATATATATATATATATATATATATATATATATATATATATATATATAATAATGCTTATTGCACAATGAGCATTAAATAATACAGGAAGGATCAATATCATGTAAATTTCTCTGAGATGATGTGTTCTCTCATTACTTGGCCTGTTGTGTATGTGTGTGTGTACTCACCTAATTGTGGTTGCAGGGGTCGGAACTCAGCTCCTGGCCCCGCCTCTTCACTGAGCGCTACTAGGTCCTCTCTCTCTCTCTCTCTCTCTCTCTCTCTCTGCTCCCTAAGCTATGTCATACCTCTTCTTAAAGCTATGTATGATTCCTGCCTCCACTACATCACTTGCTAGGCTATTCCTGATGACTCTGTGACTAAAGAAGAACTTCCTAACATCCCTGTGACTCGTCTGAGTCTTCAGCTTCCAATTGTGACCCCTTGTTTCTGTGTTCCCTCTGGAACATCCTATCTCTGTCCACCTTGTTGTTATCGTGCATCCCCTGACCATCCTGTCCTCCAGTGTCGTCAGTCCGATTTCCCTCAACCTTTCTTCGTAGGACATTCCCCTGAGCTCCGGAACTAACCTTGTTGCAAACCTTTGTACTTTCTCTAATTTCTTGACGTGCTTGACCCGGTGGGGGTTCCAAACTGGTGCTGCATACTCCAGTATGGGCCTGACGTACCCGGTATACAGTGTGTTGAAAGATTTCTTACTTAGGTTTCGGAACGCTATTCTCAGGTTTGCCAGGCGCCCATATGCTGCAGCAGTTATCTGGTTGATGTGCGCTTCTGGAGACGTGCTCGGTGTTATACTCACCCCAAGAGCTTTCTCCTTGAGCGAGGTTTGCAGTCTTTGGCCACCTAGCCTATACTCCGTCTGCGGTCTTCTTTGCCCTTCTCCGATCTTCATGACTTTACATTTGGCAGGGTTGCGGGACCACGTGTTCAGCCTGTCCAGGTCTCTTTGTAGTCCTGCCTGATCCTCATCTGATTTAATTCTCCTCATTAACTTCACATCACCTGCGAACAGGGACACTTCAGAGTCTATCCCTTCCATCATGTCTTTCACATATACCAACAATAGCACTGGTCCTGGGATTGACCCCTGTATGTGTGTGTGTGTGTGTGTGTGTGTGTGTGTGTGTGTGTGTGTGTGTGTGTGTGTGTGTGTGTGTGTGTGTGTGTGTGTGTGCGCGTGTGTATGTGTGTATGTGTGTGTGTGTGTGCGTGAGTGTGTGTACTCACCTATATGTACTCACCTATATGTGGTTGCAGGGGTCGATTCACAGCTGCTGGCCCCGCCTCTTCACTGGTCGATACTAATTCACTCTCTCCCTGCTCCATGATATTTGCCATACCTCTTCTTAAAGCTATTTATGGAACTTGCTTCCACTACTTCACTCTCCAGATTATTCCAGTTCCTGACAACTCTAAGACTAAAGAAATACTTCCTAACATCCCTATGACTCATCTGGGTTTTCAGTTTCCAATTGTGTCCCCTTGTTTCTGTATCCCATCTCTGAAACATTCGATCCTTGTCCACCTTGTCAATGCCTCTTAGTATTTTATACGTTGTTATCATGTCCCCTCTATCCCTCCTATCCTCTAGTGTCATCAGGTTGAGTTCCCTTAACCTCTCCTCATAAGACATACCCCTCAGTTCCGAGAATAATCGTGTTGCAAATTTTTGCACTTTCTCCAATTTCGTGACGTGTTTGACTAGGTGAGGGTTCCATACTGGCGCTGCATATTCCAGTATAGGCCTTACGTACACTGTGTACAATGTCGTGAATGACTCCTTACTCAGATGTCTAAACGCCAATCTCAGGTTTGCCAATCTCCCATATGCTGCAGCAGTTATTTGATTGATGTGTGCCTCAGGGGACATGTTCGTTATAATGCTTACCCCAAGATCTTTTTCTTTAACTGACGTTTGCAGCTGTTGGTTTTCTAACCTGTACTCCGTCTGCGGTCTTCTGTGTCCTTCCCCAATCTTCATGACCTTACACATACTGGGGTTAAACTCCAGGAGCCATTTGTCGGATCATACTTGTAGTTTGTCCAGATCCCCTTGTAATCTTAACTGATCCTCGCCCACTTGTATTCTCCTCATCAGTTTCACATCATCAGCGAACAGTGACACTTCTGAATCTATTCCTTCCACCATGTCATTCACGTATACAAGAAACAGCACCGGGCCTAGGACTGAACCTTGTGGAACCCCACTCGACACATTCTCCCACTCCGACACTTAAGCACGTACCAACACACGTTGTTTCCTTCCTGTCAGGTATTCCCTGATCCATTGCAGTACTTTCCCCGTTATTCCTGCCTGCTCCTCTAATTTTTGCACCAGTCTCTTGTGTGGTACTGTGTCAAAAGCCTTCTTGCAATCTAAAAATATGCAATCTACCCATCCCTCTCTCTCCTGTCTTACTTCTGTTACCTTATCGTAGAACTCAAGTAAATTTGTGACACAGGATTTCCCGTCTCTGAAGCCGTGCTGACTGTCATGTATGAGTACAATCTTTTCAATGTGTTCCACTACTTTTCTCCTGATAATCTTTTCCACGACTTTACATACTATACAAGTCAGTGACACTGGTCTATAGTTTAATGCTGCCTGTCTGTCCCCTTTCTTAAAAATTGGAACTACATGTGCTGTCTTCCACGCCTCAGGCAACTGCCCTGTATCGATAGATTTACTGAAGATTGCTGCTAATGGCACACACAGTTTCTCTGCTCCCTCTCTCAGTATCCATGGAGATATGTTATCTGGGCCCACCGCCTTTGAGGTATCGAGTTCGTCTATCGGTTTCTTCACCTCTACCTTGGTTATGTGTATTGTGCCCAGCGCCTGCTGGTGCACCCTACCTCCACAGTTTGCTGTGGGTGTGTGTGTGTGAGTAAGTGTGGTGCGGTACCACCTGGTACTGCAGGTGTACTGCACCACCTGGTACTTCAGGTGTGTACCACAACCTGGTACTGTAGGTGTGTAGCATCGCTTGGTACTGCAAATGTGCAGCACCACCTGGTATTGCATGTGTAAAGCACCACCTGGCACTGCAGGTGTGTAGCATCAACTGGTACTGCAAATGTGCAGCACCACCTGGTACTGCAAATGTGCAGCACCACCTGGTATTGCATGTGTAAAGCACCACCTGGCACTGCAGGTGTGTAGCATCAACTGGTACCGCAAATGTACAGCACCACCTGGTACTGCAAATGTACAGCACCACCTGGTATTACAGGTGTATAGCACCACCTGGTACTGCAGGTGTACAGAACCACCTGGTACTGCAGGTGTACAGCACCACCTGCTACTGCAGGTGTACAAAGCCACCTTGTACTGCAGGTGTACAACGCCACCTGGTACTGCAGTTGTATAGCACCACCTGGTACACCAGGTGTACAACACCACCTGATACTGCAGGGGTACATCACCACCTGGTACTGCAGGAGTACACCACCACCCGGTACTGCAGGTGTACAGGACCACCTGGTACTGCACGTGCACAACACCACGTGGTGCTACAGGTGAACAACACCAGCTGGTACAGCATGTGTATAGCACCACCTGGTACTGCAGGTGTACAACACCAACTGGTGCTGCAGGTGTACAACACCACCTGGTACTGCAGGTGTACAACACCACGTCGGACTGTAGGTGTGCAACACCACCTGGTACTGCAGGTGTACAACACCACTTGGTACGGCAGGTGTACAACACCACGTCGGACTGTAGGTGTGCAACACCACCTGGCACTGCAGGTGTACATCACCACCTGGTACTGCAGGTGCACAACATCACCTGGTACTGCAGGTGTATAGCACACCTGGTACTGCAGGTGTATAGCACCACCTGGTACTGCAGGTGTATAGCACCACCTGGTACTGCAGGTGTACAACACCACGTCGGACTGTAGGTGTGCAACACCACCTGGCACTGCAGGTGTACATCACCAACTGGTACTGCAGGTGCACAACATCACCAGGTACTGCAGGTGCACAACATCACCTTGTCCTGCAGGTGTACAACACCAACTGGTACTGCAGGTATACAACACCACTTGGTACAGCAGGTGTACAACACCACCTGGAACTGCAGGTGTACAACATCACCTGGTACTGCAGGTGTACACCACCACCTGGTACTGCAGGTGTACAACATCACCTGGTACTGCAGGTGTACACCACCACCTGGTACTGCAGGTGTACAACATCACCTGGTACTGCAGGTGTACAACATCACCTGGTACTGCAGGTGTACACCACCACCTGGTACTGCAGGTGTACAACATCACCTGGTACTGCAGGTGTACAACATCACCTGGTACTGCAGGTGTACACCACCACCTGGTACTGCAGGTGTACAACACCACCTGGTACTGCAGGTGTATAACACCACCTGGAACTGCAGGTGTATAGCACCACCTGGTACTGCAGGTGTACAACACCACCTGGTACTGCAGGTGTATAACACCACCTGGTACTGCAGGTGTATAGCACCACCTGGTACTGCAGGTGTACAACACCACGTCGGACTGTAGGTGTACAACATCACCTGGCACTGCAGGTGTACAACACCACCTGGTACTGCAGGTGTACAACATCACCTGGCACTGCAGGTGTACACCACCACCTGGTACTGCAGGTGTATAACATCACCTGGTACTGCAGGTGTATAGCACCACCTAGTACTGCAGGTGTATAGCACTACCCAGTACTCCACCCCATCCTCCCTAGTACATCCACACCCCATCGTCCCCACCCCTCCACCCCACCGCTCGTCACCACCTCCTCCTCCCCCACTACTCCCCCCCCCCCCCACCACCTCCTCAACAAGCCTGAATTTCCTCCCCAATGTCATTTCCGTCTTCCGTTATGTTGCGTCATAATGAGTTTTCTTAATAGTCAAGGGAGGAGGGGGCGAGGGAGAGGTGGGGGATTTGTGGGGGTGGAAGGGAGCGAGGTGGGGAGAGATTGGGGGTAGACGTGAGAGAAGGGGAAGGAAAGGTGGGGGAAGAAGGGAGAGTGGTGGGAGGGTGAGATGTGGCAGAGGGTGATGGAGAGGTGGGAGGGGGAGAATGGGGAGGGGGAGAGGGAGAGGTGTGGAAAAGGGAGAGGGGAAAGAGGGAGGGGAGAGGGGAAGTGAGAGGGGAAGAGGGAGGGGAAGGATGTAGAGGTGTTAGTTAATGACGGTACCTAACACCTGAGTGATGGAAGGTAACTAACACCTGAGTGATGGAAGGTAACTAACACCTGAGTGATGAAAGGTAACTAACACCTGAGTGATGGAAGATAACTAACACCTGAGTGATGGAGGGTAATTAACACCTGAGTGATGGAAGGCAACTAACACCTGAGTGATGGAAGGTAACTAACACCTAAGTGATGGAAGATAACTAACACCTGAGTGATGGTAGGTAACTAACACCTGAGTGATGGAAGGTAATTAACACCTGAGTGATGGAAGGCAACTAACACCTGAGTGAGGGAGGGTAATTAACACCTGAGTGATGAACGGTAACTAACACCTGAGTGTGGGAGTGTAACTAACACCTGAGTGTGGGAAAGCAACTATCACCTGAGTGTGGGACGGTAACTAACACCTGAGTGGAGGAGGGTAACTAACACCTCAGTGTAGGAGGGTAACTAACACCTGAGTGATTTAGGGTAATTAATACCTGAGTGTGGGAGTGTAACTAACACCTGAGTGATGAAGGGTAACTAACACCTGAGTGTGGGAATGTAACTAACACCTTAGAGTGGGCGAACAACTAACACCTGACTGTGAGACGGTAACTAACACCTGAGTGTCGGAGGGTAGCTAACATCTGAGTGATGGAGGGTAACTAACAAATGAGTATCGGAGGGTAACTAACATCTGAATGATGGAGGGTAACTAACAAATGAGTGTGGGATGGTAACTAACACCTGAGTGAGGGAGGGTAACTAACACCTGATTGTAGGACCGTAACTAACACCTGAGTGATGGAGCGTAACTAACACCTGAGTGTCGGAGGGTAACTAACAAATGGGTGTGGTAGGGCAACTAACACCTGAGTGTCGGAGGGTAACTAACAAATGAGTGTGGGAGGGTAACTAACACCTGAGTGTGGGAGAGCAACTAACAGCTGAGTGATGGAGGGTAAATAACGCCTGAGTGTGGGAGGGTAACTAACACCTGAGCGTGGGAGAGCAACTAACAACTGAGTGTGGGACGGTAACTAACACCTGAGTGATGGAGGGTAACTAACACCTGAGTGTCGGAGGGTAATTAACAAATGAATGTGGAAGGGTATCTAACACCTGAGTGAGGGAGAGTAACTAACACCTGAGTGAGGGAGGGTAACTAACACCTGAGTGAGGGAGGGTAACTAACACCTGAGTGAGAGAGGGTAACTAACACCTGAGTGATGAAGGGTAACTAACACCTGAGTGAGGGAGGGTAACTAACACCTGAGTGAGAGAGGGTAATTAACACCTGAGTGATGGAGGGTAACTAACACCTGATTGTGAGAGAGCAACTAACACCTGAGTGTCGGAGGGTAACTAACACCTGAGTGTGGGAGGATAACTAACACCTGAGTGAGGGAGGGTAACTAACATCTGAGTGAGAGAGGGTAATTAACACCTGAGTAATGGAGGGTAACTAACACCTGATTGTGAGAGAGCAACTAACACCTGAGTGTCGGAGGGTAACTAACACCTGAGTGTGGGAGAGCAACTAACACCTGAGTGTGGGAGTGTAACTAACACATGAGTGATGGAGGGTAACTAACACCTGAGTGTGGGAGTATAACTAACACCTGAGTGAGATGGGGTAACTAACACCTGAGTGTGGGAGTGTAACTAACACCTGAGTGAGATAGGTAACACCGGAGCGTGAGAGAGCAACTAACACCTGAGTGTGGGACGGTAGCTAACACCTGAGTGATGGAGGGTAACTATCACCTGAGTGTGGGAATGTAACTAACACCTGAGTGTCGGAGGGTAACTAACACCTGAGTGATGGAGAGTAACTAATACCCGAGTGTGGGAAAGCAACTAACACCTGAGTGTGGGAGTGTAACTAACACATGAGTGATGGAGGATAACTAACACTGAGTGTGGGGGGTTAACTAACCCCTCAGTGAAGGAGGGTAACTAACACGTGAGTGATGGAGGTTAACTATCACCTGAGTGAGGGAGGGTAACTAATACCTAAGTATCGGAGGGTAACTAACACCTGAGTGTCGGAGGGTAACTAACAAATGAGTGTGGGAGGGTAGCTAACACCTGAGTGTCGGAGGGTAACTAACAAATGAGTGTGGGAGGGTAGCTAACACCTGAGTGAGGGAGGATAACTAATCCCTGATTGAGGGAGGGTAACTAACACCTGAGTGAAGGAGGGTAACTAACACTTGAGTGTGGGAGTGTAACTAACACATGAGTGAGCGAGGGTAACTAACACCTGAGTGAGGGAGGGTAACTAACACCTGAGTGAGGGAGGGTAACTATCACTTGAGTGATAGAGGGTAACTAACTTCTTAGTGATAGAGGGTGACTAACAGCTGAGTGATGGAGGGTACTAACTCCTGAGTTAAAGAGGGTAACTAACACCCGAGTGCGGGAGGGTAACTAACAGTAGTAGAGTTGGTTACTGTACGGTCTTTCACAGGATGCCGCTTCTTCACACCTGGGTGTGAAAATTCACATCTCTGTGTTAATGACCCTGGAGGTATCGCCCTGCAGTTTTCAAATGATGTTTTGGTAGTAATCAATGATGTTCTGGTAGTATTCAGTGGTGTTTTGGGTGTATTCAGTGGTGTTTTGGGTGTATTCAGTGGTGTTTTGGTAGTAATCAATGGTGTTTTGGGAGTATTGAAACGACGTTTTGGAAGTATTGAAACGACGTTTTGGAAGTACTCAAACGACGTTTGGGAATATTCAAAGTTGTTTTGGCAGTGTTCAATGGTATTTTGGGAGTATTCAAAGCTGTTTGATGTTTTTTTTTTTTTTTGAAGGTGATCAAATGATTTATAAGAGTGTTTTGGTGGTGTTCAAATGATGTAAGTGAGTGTTTTGGTGGTGTTCAAAGTTAGTTGGTGGTGCCTGTGTGTTAGTTTTGGTAATGTCTCATGTCATAAGTGAATGAGTTAGTTTTTTTTCCTTTTTGTGCTAATGTTGTAAAATCTGGAGAGTGAGTGGATGAGATGTAATTTCAATTAATGAAATGTGTGATTGAGAATATAATTTGGTGGTTGAGTTAGAGATGTAAAATGTTATTTGGGAGTATTCAATGGTGTATTGGGCAGTATTCAGAGGTGTTTTGGTAGTACTCAGCGGTGAGTGAGGGAGGGTAACTAACACCTGAGTGTGGGAGGGTAACTAACACCTGAGTGTTGGAGGGTAACTAACACTTAAGCATGGGAGGGTAACTAACACTTGAGTGTGGAAAGGTAACTATCACCTGAGTGAGGGAGAGTAACTAACACCTGAGTTGAGGAGGATAACTAACACCTGAGTGGTGGAGGGTAACTAACACCTGAGTGGTGGAGGGTAACTAACACCTGAGTGGTGGAGGGTAACTAACACCTGAGTGGTGGAGGGTAACTAACACCTGAGTGGTGGAGGGCAACTAACACTTGAGTGGTGGAGGGTAACTAACACCTGAGTGGTGGAGGGTAACTAACTTCTAAGAGAAAGATATTTTGAAATCATGAATGAGTTAAAAAATATGAATTATCTTAACAAACTCACCATCACATCTGGACTGGAATAATAATAATAATAATAATAATAATAATAACAATAATAATAATAATAATAATAATAATAATAATAATAATAATAATAATAATAATGATAATAATACAACCCAGGTGCTCAAAGGCCTGTTATCCAGAGTGTAAGGAGAGCAAAATAAACACAGCAGAAAAACTTTGAATTATATTATCCTTCACCAAGTATAAACAGTAGTATGTACATTATATACACTATGTACAGCAATAAGTATTAGTTAACGCCACGGTAATCAAGGCAGAACTGCACCCACAAGAGAGCAAACTACCGTGCTTCAACCAGCGGTAGAATGAAAATGACAAGGGTGAAAATGTGAGTGGTTACCACATCACCTTCACAATTGCCAGATCCACATGTGATTGGCTGAACCTAGATACTGATCTGACGGGATATGACAGTGATAGACACTGTTGAAATATTACAGTGATAGACACTGTTGAATCATTACAGTGATAGACACTGTTAGAATATTACAGTGATAGGCACTGTTGAAATATTACAATAATATTTCAACAGTGTCTATTACTGTATTATTCTAACAGTGTCTATCACTGTAATATTCTAATAGTGTCTATCACTGTAATGATCCAACAGTGTCTATCACTGTAATATTTCAACAGTGTCTATCACTGTCATGTCCCACTAGTGTTCATCATTGTAACATAGTTCCACTAGGTTTTTCACAGTCTGAGATCATTGCTACCACCACCTCGCCGGGTGTTGGAAAACTTACATCCACTCTTAAAATATAAGCAACTCGGCATTTAGAGGTGTTGTAAGTTATAGAAGTGTAACAAGGATACCCTACTTATTTCAAGGAGTGTATCATTATTTCTGGGTGCGAGTAACGAGGGTATTGTAGTTACTTCAAGGAGTGCATCATTCTCCGTAGGTGTAACTAACGAGGGTAGTGTAGTTACTTCAAAGAGTGCATCACTCTGGGTGTAACGAGGGTATTGTAGTTACTTCAAGGAGTGCATCATTCTCCGTAGGTGTAACTAACGAGGGTAGTGTAGTTACTTCAAAGAGTGCATCACTCTGGGTGTAACGAGGGTATTGTAGTTCAAGGAGTGCATCATACTGTTTTGGTTTAAGTAACGAAAGTAGTGTAGTTATTTCAGAGAGTGCACCATTCTGCCTAGGTGTAAGTAACGAGGGTATTGTAGTTACTTCAAGGAGTGCATCATTCTGTCTGGGTGTAAGTAACAAGAGCAATGTAGGTATTTCAAGGAGTACATCACTCTGTCTTGGTATAAGTAACGAGGGTATTGTGGTTACTTCAAGGAATGCATCACTTTGTCTGGGTGTAAGTAACGAGGGTATTGTAGTTACTTCAAGGAATGCATCACTTTGTCTGGGTGTAAGTAACGAGGGTATTGTAGTTACTTCAAGGAATGCATCACTTTGTCTGGGTGTAAGTAACGAGGGTATTGTAGTTACTTCAAGGAATGCATCACTTTGTCTGGGTGTAAGTAACGAGGGTATTGTAGTTACTTCAAGGAATGCATCACTTTGTCTGGGTGTAAGTAACGAGGGTATTGTAGTTACTTCAAGGAGTGCATCACTTTGTCTGGGTGTAAGTAACGAGGGTATTGTAGTTACTTCAAGGAATGCATCACTTTGTCTGGGTATAAGTAACGAGGGTATTGTAGTTACTTCAAGGAATGCATCACTTTGTCTGGGTGTAAGTAACAAGGGTATTGTAGTTACTTCAAGGAATGCATCACTTTGTCTGGGTGTAAGTAACGAGGGTATTGTAGTTACTTCAAGGAATGCATCACTTTGTCTGGGTGTAAGTAACGAGGGTATTGTAGTTACTTCAAGGAATGCATCACTTTGTCTGGGTGTAAGTAACGAGGGTATTGTAGTTACTTCAAGGAATGCATCACTTTGTCTGGGTGTAAGTAACGAGGGTATTGTAGTTACTTCAAGGAATGCATCACTTTGTCTGGGTGTAAGTAACGAGGGTATTGTAGTTACTTCAAGGAATGCATCACTTTGTCTAGATGTAAGTAACGAGGGTATTGTAGTTACTTCAAGGAATGCATCACTTTGTCTGGGTGTAAGTAACGAGGGTATTGTAGTTACTTCAAGGAATGCATCACTTTGTCTAGGTGTAAGTAACGAGGGTATTGTAGTTACTTCAAGGAATGCATCACTTTGTCTGGGTGTAAGTAACGAGGGTATTGTAGTTACTTCAAGGAATGCATCACTTTGTCTGGGTGTAAGTAACGAGGGTATTGTAGTTACTTCAAGGAATGCATCACTTTGTCTGGGTGTAAGTAACGAGGGTATTGTAGTTACTTCAAGGAATGCATCACTTTGTCTGGGTGTAAGTAACGAGGGTATTGTAGTTACTTCAAGGAATGCATCACTTTGTCTGGGTGTAAGTAACGAGGGTATTGTAGTTACTTCAAGGAATGCATCACTTTGTCTGGGTGTAAGTAACGAGGGTATTGTAGTTACTTCAAGGAATGCATCACTTTGTCTGGGTGTAAGTAACGAGGGTATTGTAGTTACTTCAAGGAATGCATCACTTTGTCTAGGTGTAAGTAACGAGGGTATTGTAGTTACTTCAAGGAATGCATCACTTTGTCTGGGTGTAAGTAACGAGGGTATTGTAGTTACTTCAAGGAATGCATCACTTTGTCTGGGTGTAAGTAACGAGGGTATTGTAGTTACTTCAAGAAATGCATCACTTTGTCTGGGTGTAAGTAACGAGGGTATTGTAGTTACTTCAAGGAATGCATCACTTTGTCTAGGTGTAAGTAACGAGGGTATTGTAGTTACTTCAAGAAATGCATCACTTTGTCTGGGTGTAAGTAACGAGGGTATTGTAGTTACTTCAAGGAATGCATCACTTTGTCTAGGTGTAAGTAACGAGGGTATTGTAGTTACTTCAAGGAATGCATCACTTTGTCTGGGTGTAAGTAACGAGGGTATTGTAGTTACTTCAAGGAATGCATCACTTTGTCTGGGTGTAAGTAACGAGGGTATTGTAGTTACTTCAAGGAGTGCATCACTTTGTCTGGGTGTAAGTAACGAGGGTATTGTAGTTACTTCAAGGAATGCATCACTTTGTCTAGGTGTAAGTAACGAGGGTATTGTAGTTACTTCAAGGAATGCATCACTTTGTCTAGGTGTAAGTAACGAGGGTATTGTAGTTACTTCAAGGAATGCATCACTTTGTCTGGGTGTAAGTAACGAGGGTATTGTAGTTACTTCAAGGAATGCATCACTTTGTCTGGGTGTAAGTAACGAGGGTATTGTAGTTACTTCAAGGAATGCATCACTTTGTCTAGGTGTAAGTAACGAGGGTATTGTAGTTACTTCAAGGAATGCATCACTTTGTCTAGGTGTAAGTAACGAGGGTATTGTAGTTACTTCAAGGAATGCATCACTTTGTCTGGGTGTAAGTAACGAGGGTATTGTAGTTACTTCAAGGAATGCATCACTTTGTCTGGGTGTAAGTAACGAGGGTATTGTAGTTACTTCAAGGAATGCATCACTTTGTCTAGGTGTAAGTAACGAGGGTATTGTAGTTACTTCAAGGAATGCATCACTTTGTCTAGGTGTAAGTAACGAGGGTATTGTAGTTACTTCAAGGAATGCATCACTTTGTCTAGGTGTAAGTAACGAGGGTATTGTAGTTACTTCAAGGAATGCATCACTTTGTCTGGGTGTAAGTAACGAGGGTATTGTAGTTACTTCAAGGAATGCATCACTTTGTCTGGGTGTAAGTAACGAGGGTATTGTAGTTACTTCAAGGAATGCATCACTTTGTCTGGGTGTAAGTAACGAGGGTATTGTAGTTACTTCAAGGAATGCATCACTTTGTCTGGGTGTAAGTAACGAGGGTATTGTAGTTACTTCAAGGAATGCATCACTTTGTCTGGGTGTAAGTAACGAGGGTATTGTAGTTACTTCAAGGAATGCATCACTTTGTCTGGGTGTAAGTAACGAGGGTATTGTAGTTACTTCAAGGAATGCATCACTTTGTCTGGGTGTAAGTAACGAGGGTATTGTAGTTACTTCAAGGAATGCATCACTTTGTCTGGGTGTAAGTAACGAGGGTATTGTAGTTACTTCAAGGAATGCATCACTTTGTCTGGGTGTAAGTAACGAGGGTATTGTAGTTACTTCAAGGAATGCATCACTTTGTCTGGGTGTAAGTAACGAGGGTATTGTAGTTACTTCAAGGAATGCATCACTTTGTCTGGGTGTAAGTAACGAGGGTATTGTAGTTACTTCAAGGAATGCATCACTTTGTCTGGGTGTAAGTAACGAGGGTATTGTAGTTACTTCAAGGAATGCATCACTTTGTCTAGGTGTAAGTAACGAGGGTATTGTAGTTACTTCAAGGAATGCATCACTTTGTCTGGGTGTAAGTAACGAGGGTATTGTAGTTACTTCAAGGAATGCATCACTTTGTCTGGGTGTAAGTAACGAGGGTATTGTAGTTACTTCAAGGAATGCATCACTTTGTCTGGGTGTAAGTAACGAGGGTATTGTAGTTACTTCAAGGAATGCATCACTTTGTCTGGGTGTAAGTAACGAGGGTATTGTAGTTACTTCAAGGAATGCATCACTTTGTCTGGGTGTAAGTAACGAGGGTATTGTAGTTACTTCAAGGAATGCATCACTTTGTCTAGGTGTAAGTAACGAGGGTATTGTAGTTACTTCAAGGAATGCATCACTTTGTCTGGGTGTAAGTAACGAGGGTATTGTAGTTACTTCAAGGAGTGCATCACTTTGTCTGGGTGTAAGTAACGAGGGTATTGTAGTTACTTCAAGGAATGCATCACTTTGTCTGGGTGTAAGTAACGAGGGTATTGTAGTTACTTCAAGGAATGCATCACTTTGTCAGGGTGTAAGTAACGAGGTTCGTGGTGAGCACAAACTACATGAACTTTGTCTCCCAGACCTGTTTTCTTACCCTGGATATATATTACACATTCAGGTCAGGGACTAGTGAAACTAAACCTACATTCATAGATGTTTAATAACGAAAGTAATATTTACAATAATATAGCACAATACAACACTTTTTATTTATTTATTTAATTATTTAGTGATTCCACCTGTGGTGAAAAAGTCTGGTGAGAACTTATATCCTTGAAGAAGAGATATATAGGACCTTAAGGAAAAAATCTTTGGTTTTCTCCTAGTTTTTTCAATATTTTCTTATCCTATCCCATTTCATACTAATTATTTACACACACACACACACACACACACACACACACACACACACACACACACACACAGGCTGCAGACCTGGTCCAGCAATTGGCTCCTGGAGTTCAATCCCACCAAGTGCAAAGTCATGAAGATTGGGGAAGGGCAAAGAAGACCGCAGACGGAGTACAGTCTAGGGGGCCAGAGACTACAAACCTCACTCAAGGAAAAAGATCTTGTGGTGAGTATAACACCAGGCACATCTCCTGAAGCGCACATCAACCAGATGGCTGCTGCAGCATATGGGCACCTGGCAAACCTCAGAACAGCGTTCCGACGTCTTAATAAGGAATCGTTCAGGACCCTGTACACCGTGTACGTTAGGCCCATATTGGAGTATGCGGCACCAGTTTGGAACCCACACCTAGCCAAGCACGTAAAGAAACTAGAGAAAGTGCAAAGGTTTGCAACAAGACTAGTCCCAGAGCTAAGAGGTATGTCCTACGAGGAGAGGTTAAGGGAAATCAACCTGACGACACTGGAGGACAGGAGAGATAGGGGGGACATGATAACGACATACAAAATACTGAGAGGAATTGACAAGGTGGACAAAGACAGGATGTTCCAGAGATTGGACACAGTAACAAGGGGACACAGTTGGAAGCTGAAGACACAGATGAATCACAGGGATGTTAGGAAGTATTTCTTCAGCCACAGAGTAGTCAGTAAGTGGAATAGTTTGGGAAGTGATGTAGTGGAGGCAGGATCCATACATAGCTTTAAGCAGAGGTATGATAAAGCTCACGGCTCAGGGAGAGTGACCTAGTAGCGATCAGTGAAGAGGCGGGGCCAGGAGCTCGGACTCGACCCCCGCAACCTCAACTAGGTGAGTACACACACAAAGGCGATGGGACCTGACAACATCTCCCCGTGGGGAGATGTTGTGTGTGCCATTAACCACAATCTTCAACACATCCCTTGAAACTGGGCAACTACCTGAGGTATGGAAGACGACAAATATAATCCCCATTTCTAAGGAGACAGAAACAAGGCCCTAAACTACAGACCAGTGTCATTGACGTGTGTAGTATGCAAAGTCATGGACAACATTATCAGGAGGAGAGTGGTAGAGCACCTGGAACGGAACAAGATTATGAACGAAAACTAGCTCGGATTCGTGGAAGGCAAATCCTGTGCCACAAACCTTCTGGAGTTTTATGACAAAGTAACAGAAGTAAGACACGAGAGAGAGGGGTGGGTTGATTGCATTTTCTTGGACCGCAGGAAGGCCTTTGACACAGTTCCTCACAAGAGATTAGTGCAGAAGCTGGAGCATCAATCGCATATAACAGGAAGGGCACTGCAATGGATCAGAGAATACCTGACAGGGAGGCAACAACGAGTCATGGTACGTGATGAGTTATCACAGTGGGCGCCTGTGACGAGCGGGGTCCCACAGGGGTCAGTCCTAGGACCATTGCTATTTTGGTATATGTGAATGACATGATGGAATGGTTAGACTCAGAAGTGTCCCTGTTCGCAGGTGATGTGAAGTTAATGAGGAGAGTTAAATCAGATGAGGATCAGGCAGGACTTCAAAGAGACCCGGACAGACTGGACACCTGGTCCAGCAACTGGCTTCTCGAATTTAACCCCGCTAAATGCAAAGTCATGAAGATTAGGGAAGGGCAAAAAAGACCACAGACAGGGTGTAGGTTAGGTGGCCAAAGACTGCAAACCTCACTGAGGGAGAAAGATCTTGGAGTGGGCATAACACCGAGCAAGTCTCCGGAAGCACACATCAACCAGATAACGGCTGCAGCATATGGGCGCCTGGCAAACTTGAGAATGGCGTTCCGATACCTTAGTAAGGAATCGTTCAAGACACTGTACACTGTGTACGTCAGGTCCATAATGGAGTATGCAGCACCAGTTTGGAACCCGCACCTGGTCAAACACGTCAAGAAATTAGAGAAAGTGCAAAGGTTTGCAACAAAGTTAGTTCCGGAGCTCAGGGGTATGTCCTACGAAGAAAGGTTAAGGGAAATCGGCCTGACTACACTGGAAGACAGGATGGTCAGGTGAGACATGATAACGACATACAAAATACTGCGTGGAATAGATAAGGTGGACAGTGACAGGATGTTCCAGAGAGGGGACACAGAAACAAGGGGTCATTCTTGGAAGTTGAAGACTCAGACGAGTCACAGGAATGTTAGGAAGTATTTCTTCAGTCATAGAGTAGTCAGGAAGTGGAATAGCCTAGCAAGTGATGTAGTGGAGGCAGGAACCATACATAGCTTTAAGACGAGGTATGACAAAGCTCAGAGAGCAGAGAGAGAGAAAATCTATTAGCGATCAGTGAAGAGTCGGGGACAGGAGCTGAATATCGACCCCTGCAACTACAATTAGGTGAGTACACACACACACACACACACACACACATGTGGGCCAGAAAGGCCCACGTGTGTGTGTGCAAAGTTACAAGAAAATGAAAATGAAATGAAAATATTTGTTTATTTTCAAAGCTTACAATGTGTGGTTTATATATTATAAAATATTAATTACAAGGGAGGCATCAGCACGCCCAGGCATTTCGTTGTGGCTGACTTTTAACCACAAGGAAACTGACTGGGAAAACCTGGAGCCGCGTCGGGGAGTAATATGATGGAGGTGGTAGTGGAAAACCTTATGTACTAACACGTTAGGGACACTACCAGAGAGAAAGGAAAGGATGAACCAACAAAACTGGACCTCATATTCACCTTGAGTAGTTCAGATATTGAGGACATCACATATGAAAGGAACTTGGACCTAGTGAAGAAGCCAAACTGCAAAAGAAAGAACTACACAAACATGAGGAATTTCCTGCATGTGGTTCAGTGGGAAAGAGAACTGGTGGGAAAATCAGTAAATGAAATGATGGAATACATAACAACGAAATGCAAGGGAGGCAGAGAACCTATTAGCGACCAGTGAATAGGTGGGGCCAGGAGCCATGAATCGACCCATGCAACAACAAATAGGTGAGTGCACACACATATACACAGTCTCTCTATATATTGCGAAAATATAGGAACTGACAAATGTACCTTATGCCATCATCTCGTGCCCCTTGGTCCCTGTATCTACAAGAGTTTGTTACCATAGTGATACAAGCGACAGTGTCTCCAGCTCACAGCTAAGAAGGTCGCAGATTCGATCCTGGCACTAATGGGGACGTAGAGTGTTTGTTTCCTTGTATGGTTTACCCTCTGTTCAACAAGCAGTTTAGTCGACTGTTGTGGGTCGTATAAATGTGGATGGGGTAATAAAATAATTTAGGTTGGGTTGGACGTAGAAATGACCTGAATTAAGGTAACACAGCTTATAACCTGAAAGTTTTAAAAACGAGCTGAATTAGGGTAACAGCCTATAATTTTAATAAGTTGAAAAAAGGTCAAAACTGTGATTTTTAAATAAAAAAATCAGTCATCTTAATATTCAGGTGATCTTGTTAGTGGGTAAATAGTCAAATGCATCAATGTATTATGCTGTGTTATGTCACTCCGAGGTGTGAGAGCGAGAGAGAGAGAGAGAGAGAGAGAGAGAGAGAGAGAGAGAGAGAGAGAGAGAGAGAGAGAGAGAGAGAGAGAGAGAGAGAGAGAGAGAGAGAGACAGAGAGAGAGAGAGAAATATGAGAGAAAACTGTGACACAATCACGTTCTGCCAAATTTCCCTCGCCCTTGCTCTCAAGGAACTCCAAGAGTGGTTGAGTACTTACCCCTCCTCCAACCCCCAATAAACGTACACTTGAGAGAGGTTGGAGGAAGGATAGAGAGCGTGTAAGAGACAGTTAAGAGCTTGTTCCACCATGCGGTAACTTTCCTTCCACCGGCTTGGCATAATGGAGTTCAGACGCACTCCGGCTGACGTGACTGACGGGGGAAAAGTTGGCGTGAGCCTATTGGCCAACGGTGCATGACGAGGGAAAAATCGACGTGAGGTGATTGGCTGGCATAACGGCAGGGAAATTTTGAGCCAATGCGGACGCCGCTGGGAGATATAAACAGGCCAGTGAGAGCTTCTCCCCCGCCTCTCCCCTCCTCCTCCTCCTCCTCACGTAATTTCCCCACCAGAAGTTCCTGTAAACAACATAAGCCAGACCATACTAGCATGGTAGAAATCGATGCAGTAAGACAACTTTTGGCGCGCGAGTACGCTCTCAGGTACACTGAGATGCAATTTGAGTGAAACTGTGATGGAGGAGCATGACTGGGCTGGCAGGAAGTAGGCCAGTATATAATGTAGGAGCAAGATCACTGTCATGGTTACCGCCATTACTGGCTGTTAATAATGGTGGTGCTGCTGCTGCTACTGTTTTTACTGCTGATCCTGCTGGTGCTGTTGCTACTGCTATTCCTGATCCTGGTGTTGCTGCTGATGATGATGCTGCTGCTGCTGATCCTGCTACTGCTGTTGCTGATCGTGCTGTTATTGCTGCTATTACTGCTGATCCTGGTGGTGGTGCTGCTGCTGTTACTGTTTGTACTGCTGCTGCGCTTGTTGATTCTCCTGATGGTGTTGCTGTTCCTGATCCTGCTGTGGCTGCTGCTGATCTTGCTGCAACTGCTGCTCCTCTTCCTCCTACTCCCCGCCTTGTGTTCCATAAAACGCGATAATCATGCAAATGTGTATTGTCGCTACACAATACACGCATAAAGAATGAACAGCACAAGAAACCAAGGCAATCGCGCGCACACACACACACACACACAGGAAGTATTTCTTCAGTCACAGAGTTGTTAGAAAGTGGAATAGTCTGGCAAGCGATGTAGTGGAGGCAGGAACCATACATAGTTTTAAGACGAGGTATGATAAAGCTCATTGAGCACGGAGTGGGAGGACCCAGTAGCGGTCAGTGAAGACGCGGGGCCAGGAGCTGAGTCTCGACCCCTGCAACCACAATTAGGTGAGTGAGTACACACACATAAAAGGGAAGCAGCGATGTCTGTGTTTAAATGGGACCCAGAGATGTGGAGGGAAAAGCAATGGGAAGTGGAGAGGGAGAGATCGGTTTTTATTCATGGGCTTCAGGAGACCGAAGAGAGGACATGAAGAAAGACGATAGGAAGAGAAAAAAAGAGATTGAAGATATCATCAAACAAACAGGAGAGAACATTACCAAGAGAATAGGGGGATACTCGAGGGGAAGAAATAGGCCAGTTATATTGTTTTGTCAAGACAGAAGCTGTGAGAAACAGGATCCTGGAGCAGAAATCCTGGCTAAAATATAATACCAGCAGGTGTACCTAGATCGCTAGAAAACAACGAAAAATGAGAGGACACAAAGATGAAAAGGGCAAGAAAGAGAGACGAGGCTAGAGTCACGCGGGAAAAACTCGAGTCAGGAGGAGCAGCAAGTACAACTACCCACAGAACCCCATAATAAAACAAATTAACCCAAAACAAACCACACTCCACACTCACAGACCCCACCTCACAAGCACAAACCCCACCTACACAACAACCTCCCATAGTACCCTGCCAGGTCTCCCACTTCCCCAGCCCCCCTCAAAAAAAAAACTAGAAAACAATTTTGGAAAAGAAGCTGAAGATACGTTTCACCAATGCAGATGGAATAACGAATAAGTGTGAGGAGTGGCACGAAAGAATCATGGAGACATCCCCAAACATCATAGCACTCATGGAAACCAAGCTCACTGGAATGATAACAGATGCAATCTTTCCAGCTGGATATCAGATCCTGAGGAAAGATAGAGGGGTATGGAAGTGTTACACTGCTTATAAAAAACTAGTGGAGTTTTGAGGACTTGGAAGGAGTGGACAGAGGGGAAAAGCAAGGAAACACTTCAGACTGGGGGTCCCAAAGTAGTGATAGCAGTGATGCACAATCCACCACAAAATAGTAGGAGGCAAAGACAAGAATATGATGAGAGCAACAGGGCAATGGTTGATACACTAGCTGGAGGTGGCCAGAATGGCCCGTATGGGCAGGACAAAGTTACTAGTTGTGGGTGATTTCAATTACAATGAGATTTACTGGGAAAACCTGGAACCAGAAACGTTGAGGGCTAAGATGATGGAGGTGGTACTGGAAAGCCTCATGCATCGACACGTTATGGACACTACCACAGAGAGTGAGAGGAGAGAATGAACCAGCAAGACTGGACCTCATGTTCACCTTGAGTAGTGCAGATATTTGAGAACATCACATATGAAAGGCCCCTCGGAGCTAGTGATCATGTGGTCCTGAGCTTTGAATACATTGTAGAGTTACAAGTGGAGAGGAAAGCAGGACGAGTAAGATGGGAGAAGTCAAACTACAAAAGAGGAGACTACACAGGCATGAAAATTTTCCTGCATGACGTTCAGTGGGAAAGAGAACTGGTGGGAAAATCACTAAACGAAATGATGGAATACATTACAACAGAATGCAAGGAGGCAGAGGAGAGGTTCGTACCCAAGGGCAACAGAAAAAATGGGAAGACCAAGATGAGCCTTTGGTTCGCCCAAAGGTGCAGAGAGGCCAAAACTAAGTTTGCTAGAGAATGAAAAGAGCATAGAAGACAAAGGACTCAGGAAAATAGGGAGTTTAGTCGAAGAGCCAGAAAGGAATATGCACAGATAAGGAGGGAGGCCCAGCGGCAGTATGGAAATGACATAGCATCGAAAGCTAAATCTAACCCAAAGCTGTTGTACAGCCACGTCTGGGGAAAAACAACAGTCAAGGACCAGGTAATCAGACAGAGGCAAGAAGGAGGGAAGATCACAAGAAACGACCAAAAAGTATGTGAAGAGCTCAACATGGAATTTAAGGAAGTATTTTCAGTGGAGACAGAAAAGACTCCAGAAAGCCGGAGTGGTGGGGTACACGAACAAGAATTGGACACAGTACACTACAACTAAGTGAACTAGATACCTCAAAGGCAGTGGGACCGGACATCTCTCCATGGGTCCTGAGAGAGGAAACAGAGGTTGTGTGTGTATCACTAACAACAATCTTCAACACATCCGTTGAAACAGAGCAACTACCTGAGGAGTGGAAGATAGCAAATGTAGTCCCAATATTTAAGAATGAAGACAGACAGGCAGCATTACTCACTTGCAAGTGACGCCTCCTTTCTCTCCTCTTCCACTAAGTCAACACCCTCTGAATCGACCCCTCCTCCTCCACATCAGCAACTGAGTCGACCGTCCTCCACCATCTCAGCAGCTGCAGAGTCGACGTCAAACTACAGACCAGTGTTACTGACATATACAGTATGAAAAGTCATAGAGAAGATTATCAGAAGAGTGGTGGAGCACCTAAACAGGAATGAGCTTATAAACAACAACCAGCACGGTTTCAGGGAAAGGAAACCCTGTGTCACAAACCTACTGGAGTTGTATGACAAAGTGACAAAAGTAAGACAAGAGAGAGAGAGGGGTGAGTAGATTGCATTTTATTTGGGCTGTAAAGAGGCTTTCAACACAGTTCCACAAAAGGGATTAGTGCAAAAGGTGGAGGAACAGGCAGGAATAACAGGAGAGGCACTTGAATGGATCAGAGAATACCTGACAAGAAGGAAACAACGAGTTATGGTACGTGACGAGGTGTCAGAGTGGGCACCTGTGACGGGCGGGGTTCCACAGGGGTCAGTCCTAGAGAAAGTGCTGTGAATGACATGACGGAAGGGATATATTCAGAAGTGTCCTTGTTTACAGACGATATGAAGCTAATGCGAGAATTTAATCGGATGAAGATCAGGACTTCAATGGGATTTGGACAGGCTGCAAGACTGGTCCATCAACTGGCTCCTGGAGTTTAACCCTAGTAAATACAAAGTCATTAAGATTGGGTAAGATCAAAGAAGGCCGCAGACAGAGTACAGTCTAGGGGCCGAAGACTGCAAACCTTACCCAAGGAAAAGGATCTTGAGGTGAGTATAATACCGAGCTCATCTCCTGAGAAGCACATCAATCAAATAACTGCTGCAACATATGGGCGACTAGCAAACCTAAGAATAGTGTTCCGACACATCGGTAGGGAATCGTTCAAGACTCTGTACACCGTGTACGTTAGGCCCATATTGGAGTATGCAGCATCAGTATGGAATCGACATCTGGCCAAGCACGTCAAAAAATTAGAAAGTGCAAAGGTTTGCAACAAGACTAGTTCCGAAACTAAGGGATATGTCCTACGAGAAGAGGTTAATTGAAATCGACCTGACGACACTGGAGAACAGGAGGGATACGGGAGACATAATAACGACATATAAAATAGTGAGAATAATTGACAAGGTGGATAGGGACCAGGAAGTTTCAGAGATGGGACACTGCAACAAGCAGTCAGAACTGGAAGCTGAAGACTCAGATCAGCCACAGGGATGTTAGGAAGTATTTCTTCCGCCACACAGTTGTTAGAAAGTGGAACAGTCTGGAGTGTGATGTAGTGGAGGCAGGATCCATACATCGCTTGGAGCACGGATAGTGTAGACCTAGTAAGACAAGGAAAGAGTCGGGGCCAGGAGTTGTGAATCCACCCTTGCAACCACAAATAGGTGAGTACACACACACACACACACACTAACCACTAACCACTAACCACAGTCTTCAACACATCCCTTGAAACTGGGCAACTACCTGAGGTATGGAAGACGGCAAATGTAGTACCCATATTTAAAAAAGGAGACAGAAAAGAGGCACTAAACTAGCTATAGACCAGTGTCACTGAGTATGCAAAGTCATGGAAAAGATTACCAAGAGGAGAGTGGTAGAGCACCTGGAACGGAACAAGAGTGTAAACGCCAACCAGCACAGATTTATGGAAGGCAAATCCTGTGTCACAAACCTTCTGGAGTTTTATGATAAAGTAACAGAAGTAAGACACGAAAGAGGAGGGTGGGTCGATTGCATCTTCTTGGACTGCAAGAAGGCCTTCGACACAGTTCCTCACAGGAGATTGGTACAGAAGCTGGAGGATCAGGCGCGTATAACAGGAAGGGCACTGCATTGGATCAGAGAATAGCTGACAAGGAGGCAACAATGAGTCATGGTACGTGATAAGGTACCACAGTGGGCACCTGTGACGAGTGGGGTCCCACAGGGGTCGGTCCTAGGACCAGGGCTATTTCTGGTATATGTGAATGACATGATGGAAGGGTTAGACTCAAAAGTGTCCCTGTTCGCAGATGATGTGAAGTTAATGAGGAGAATTAAATCAGATGAGGATCAGGTAGGACTTCAAAGAGACCTGGACAGGCTGGACACCTGAATAGCAACTGGCTCCTTGAATTTAACTCTGCCAAATGCAAAGTCATGAAGATAGGGGAAGGGCAAAGAAAACCACAGACACAGTATAATCTAATCAAAGACTGCAAACCTCACTCAAGGAAAAAGATAATGGCGTGAGTATAACACCGAGCACATCTCCTGAGGCGCACATCAATCAGATAACTGCTGCAGCGTACGGGCGCCTGGCAAACCTAAGGATAGCGTTCCGATACCTCAGTAAGGAATCGTTTAAGACTCTGTACCATATACGTCAGGCCCATACTGGAGTATGCAGCACCAGTTTCTAATCCACACCTGGTCAAGCACGTCAAGAAATTAGAGAAAGTGCAAAGGTCTGCAGCAAGACTAGTCCCAGAGCTACGGGGATTGTCCTACGAAGAAAGGTTGAGGGAAATTGGCCTGACGACACTGGAGGACAGGAGGGTCAGGGGAGACATAATAACAACATATAAAATACTGCGCGGAATAGACAAGGTGGACAAAGGATGTTCCAGAGATGGGACACAGAAACAAGAGGTCACAGTTGGAAGTTGAAGACTCAGATGAGTCAAAGGGATGTTAGGAAGTATTTCTTCAGTCATAGAGTTATCAAGCAGTGGAATAACCTAGAAAGTGGCGTAGTGGAGGCGGGAACCATACATAGTTTTAAGACAAGGTATGATAAGCTCATGGCCACGCTAGCTGGAGATTCGTCTGTAAAAACTTGCATTTGTGGTCACAGAGGTGCCTGTGCTAACTTTCCTATGGTGTAGAAATATACCTAGTTGGATGAATCTTATTGTGGCTAGCTGGTCTAGTGGCTAACGCGACGGTCTGGAGTTTTGAGACTCTATGACCGCGGGTTCAATCCCGGCCGGGGGTAAGGAGAGAGAGGACCCAGTAGCAATCAGTGAAGAGGCGGGGCCAGGATCTATGACTCGACCCCTGCAACCACAAATAGGTGAGCACACACACACACACACACACACACACACACACACACACACACTTAGCTTAACATACGTAGATTTAGTTAGGGTTATATTCTCTTAACAGACGCACACAAGCAATAAGTCAATAAATTTATTCTTTCAGTAGGGAAGGTGTCTACATGTTGCTCAAGGGCTCTTGATCCATGGAATTGGAACTGCCATCCATTTTCTTGGATAAAACCTGATAACGATCGATTCCCTAGGCGTTTTATTGCCCATGTGGGTTTAGCGCGTCCTCCTGAATGTAATAATATCAAGATTTTTATTTTTCAAGTTTAGGAAGCATCAGTCAGCTGAGTGAGAGACTGCCGCGTCCGAAACCTCACGATGACTCTGCCTTCGTCAGGTTTTAATTATTAAGAGTAATAATGAATTCAAATTTAAAATTTACAGAAAACCTACAAATAACTGTTCCTATGTACACTATTATTCTTCCCATCAAGATAAAGTTAAACTGTCTGTTTTCTCATCAATGTTTTTGAGAGCTTTACGAATTTGTGGTCCAGAGTTCATAGATGAGGAAATATCCAAAATTTATGAAATAGCCATTGATCTGAAATACCCGAAAAATATAATTGATAAATCATTTAAAATTGCTAGAAATACTTTTTACAACCCAAAAAGGGACACCCATCCTTTTTCAACTAAAAATATGTTGGTTCTCCCTTACCATCAAAACTTGGTTGATATGCCTTCTCTTCTTAAGACTTTTAATATTAAAGTTGTATTTAAAAATCTTGATACAGTAAAAAAAACTTTTGATAAAGAATTCCCCCCAAAATGCTGATGGATGTGTCTATAAGATTCCTTGTAAAATTTGCGATAAAGTTTATTACGGTCAAACTGGTAAAAATCTCGAACTAAGATTAAAACAATATAAATATAGCATTAGAACTGGACAAGATTCCAATGCTCTATTTATTCATGTGAGAGATTTTAACCATCCAATTGATTTTCAAAAAATTGAGAAAGTTGTATCAAGCAAGTCCATGGTCGACAGGAATATAATTGAATCTTGATGAACATCAAAATGGTATACAATACCGACAGGTTGTTAGGTAAGACACATATGCAACAGTTAGACAACTTTATTCCGAAACGTTTCGCCTACACAGTAGGCTTCTTCAGTCGAATACAGAAAGTAGGCAGGAACAGTAGAGATGTGAAGACGATGTAATCAGTCCATCACCCTTAAAGTCGTAGAATTTGAGGTTGTCAGTCCCTCGGCCTGGAGAAGTTCAGTTCCATAGTCAGGAACTATCTGAATCTTGTTTCATAAAAAGCAGTTTTGAAAATAATATGAATATTTCCTTAGGTTTGTATAAATTAGATTAATTTATAATTAATTAAATTTGGTTAGAGTTTAATAATACATTGGACAAATAATAAACCTTATTTCTTGGGTAGAATGATTTGTTGGTGGGTTGTCGTGAGGACCTCTCTAGTTGGACCAGCGGACCTACTGCAGTGTTCCTCTTTTCTTATGAGTCCAGTATTGTCCCGCGTCAGGTGTTTCTTTGTTGTGGGAGTTGACTGTGAGGTGTGGTCTAAGCCCTTTTATTGCCTTCCTTTGATGTATTACTTTCATAGTTCCTTGACAATGTGAGTAGTCACGAAAGCGCTTGGAACTTCACTACTCTTTCACAGTGGTTGTTTTGCATATATATATATATATATATATATATATATATATATATATATATATATATATATATATATATATATATATATATATATATATATATATATATATATATACAGAGAGAAAGAGAGAGAGAGAGAGAGATGTAGTAGGTTGGTAGACAGCAACCACCCAGGGACGTACTACCGTCCTGCCGAGTGTAAAACGGAAGCTTTTAATTTTCTATGATGGTAGGATTGCTAGTGTAATAACAGATACGTCTTGCTCCTAATATTTACCTTGTGGTCACACTACACAGGCATGTACACGCATATATATACACACCAGCGAGTTTCTGTTTTTTTCTTCTTTTTTCTTAATAGTTATCCTTTACTTCCTCTTATCTCCATGTGGAAGTGGAAAAGAATCTTTCCTCCGTAAGCCATATGTGTCGCATGAGGCTACTAAAATGCCGGGAGCAATGGGCTAGTAACCCCTTCTCTTGCACAAACTACTAAAAGGAGAAGAAGAAAAACTATATAGAATTGGGATGTGTAGATGTGCGTGGATGTAGTGCGGATGATAAGAAAGAGATTATTGTCAACGTTATGAATGGAAAGAAGTTGGATGTCCTGGCTCTAAGCAAAACAAAACTGAAGGGGGTAGGGGAGTTTCAGTGGGGAGAAATAAATGGCACTAAGTCAAGAGTATGTGAGAGAGTCAGAATTAAGGAAGGGGTAGCAATAATGTTGAAGGATCAGTTGTGGAAGGAGAAGAGGGAATGTAAATGTATAAATTCAAGGATTATGTGGATTAAAATAATGGCCAGATGCGAGGAGTGTAGAGGAGAGAGAAAGAGATTTTGGGAGATGTTAAGCGAGTGTGCAGGAACTTTTGAATCAACTGAGAGTAATTGTGGTAGAGGTCCTAAATGCTAGGCAAATTAAGGGACCTAAATGCTAGGCAAGTTAAGGGACCTAAATGGTAGGTAAGTTAAGGGACCTAAATGGTAAGTAAGTTATGGGTACCAGGTGTAAATGGTAATGGGGAGCCTTTGAGCTTTATATCAGTAATACATATTTTAAGAATAAAAAGGTAAATAAGAATACAAGATATGATATAGATCATAATGACAGTAGTTTGTTAGACTACGTATTGGTAGATAAAAGACTGTTGGGTAGACTCCAGGATATACATGTTTATAGAGGCGCCACAGATATATCAGATTACTTTTTAGTTGTAGGTACAGTGAGAGTAAAATGTAGATAGATACAAGGAAAATAGAAGCAGAAAGTAAGAGAGAAGTGAAGGTTTATAAACTAAAGGAGGAGACAGTTAGGATAAGATACAAACAACTGTTGGAGGACAGATGGGCTAGCGAGAGTATAAGCAATGATGTTGAAGCTGTATGGGGTAAGCTTAAGAATATAGTGTTAGAGTGTTCAGCAGAAGTTTGTGGTTACAGGAAAGTGGGTGCAGGAGGGAAGAAGAGCGATTGGTGGAGTGATGTAAAGAGAGTAGTAAGAGAGAAAAAGTTAGCATATAAGAGGTTTTTACAAAATAGAAGTGATACAAAGAGGGAGGAATATATGAAGAAAAAAAGAGAGGTTAAGAGAGTGGTGAAGGAATGTAAAAAGAGAGCAAATGAGAGAGTGGGTGAGATGTTATCAACAAATTTTTTGAAAATAATTGTAACTTTTGAAGAGAGATTAATAAGTTGAGAAAGCCTAGGGAACAAATGGATTTGACATCTAAAAATAGGAAAGGAGGGTTGTTAGATGGAGAGTCAGAGGTATTGGAAAGATGGAGGGAATATTTTAAGGAATTGTTAAAAGTTGATGAGGATAGAGAAGCTATGATTTCGTGTGCTGGGCTTGGAGGAATAACTCTTTTAGGAGCGAGGAGGAGCCAGTTGTGAGTGTGGGGGAAATGCGTGAGGCAGTGGGTAGAATGAAATGGGATTAAACAGCTGGGAATGATGGGATAAAGACAGAAATGTTAAAAGCAGGTAGGGATATAGTTTTGGAATGGTTAGTTCTTTTAGTCAGTAAGTGTATGGAAAAGGGTAAGTTTCCTAAGGATTGGCAGAGAGCATGCATAGTTCCTTTGTGTAAAGGCAAAGGGGAAATATAAAAATTGTAGGGTAATAAACTTGTTCAGCATACCTGGTAAAATATATGGATAGCAGATGAACAAGGAGGCTTTAATTAAGAAGGGTAGGGAGTGTGTAGACCAAGTGTTTACAGTGAAACATAAGTGAACAGTATTTAAATAAGGGTGAAAAGGTTTATATGGCATTTATGGATTTGGAAAAGGCGTATGATAGGTGGATAGGGGGAGCAATGTGGCAAATGTTGCAAATGTATGGAACACGAGGTAGGTTACTAAAAGCAGTGAAGAGTTTTTATGAGGATATTGAAGTTCAGGTTAGAGTGTGTAGGAGAGAGGGAGATTATATCCCTGTAAATGTAGACCTTAGACAAGGATGTGTGATGTCACCATGATTGTTCAATATACGTATTTATAGATGGGGTTGTAAGAGAAGTGAATGCTCGGGTGTTGGTAAGAGGTTTGGGGTTAAAAGATAAAGAATTTAACACAAATTGAGAGTTGTCACAGTTGCTCTTCGCTGATGACACTGTGTTTTTTGGAGATTCTGAAGAAAAGTTGCGGAGGTTGGCGGACGAGTTTCGTAAGGTGTGTAAAAGAAGGAAATTAAAAGTGAATATAGGAAAGAGTAAGGTGACAAAGATAACAAAAAAGTTAGATAACGAAAGATTGGATATCAGGTTAGAGGGAGAGAGTATGGAGGAGATGAATGTATTCAGATATTTGGGAATGGACGTGTCAGCAGATGGATCTGTGAAAGATGATGTGACTCATAGAAATGATGAGGGGAAAATGGTGAATGGTGCACTGAGAAGTCTGCAGAGACAAAGAACATTATCCATGTAAGCAGAGAGGGAAATGTATGAGACCATAGATATACTAACACTCTTATATGGGTGTGAAGCATGGGTGGTGTAGGCAGTGGAGATGTTGTGTCCGAGGGCATTGTGTGGTGTGAATATAATGCTGAGAATCCATAGTTTACAAATTAGGAGGAGGTGTGGGGTTACTAAAAGTATTATCCAGAGATCTGAGGAGGGGTTGCTGAGGAGGGGTTAGAGAGGTTGAAACAAAATAGAATGACTTGGAGAGCATATATATCGGCAGTGGAAGGAAGGCGGTGTAGGGGTCAGCCTACGAAGGGTTTGAGGGAGAGGGTAAAGAAGGTTTAGTGTACGAGGAGCTTGAACTTCCAGCAAGCATGCGTGAGCATGTTAGATTGGAGTGGGTGGAGACAAATGGTTTTCAGGACTTGATGTGCTGTTGGAGTGTGAGCAAGGTAACATTTATGAAGGGATTCAGGGAAACCAGCAGGCTGGACTAGGGTCCTGGAGGTGAGAGGTACAGCGCCTGCCATCTGCAGTTTTCTAACTGTAGTGTAAGCACTCCTCTGGCAAGACAGCTGTGGCATGCTAAGAGCATGTTACATTATATTCGGTGTATGTCACACTCCCATATAGGCTGCCTACCAACTAGCGGACCGGGTGCAAAGGGCTATTTGGAAATTACAAAAATAAGACAAGACGTGAAGAACTACATCCGCTCTTGTAGAGAATGTCAAGTAGGTAAACCTGGACACACCATTAAACCCGCACCACTTCATCCCTGCAGATGGAGAACCGTTTGCCGAGCTAATCATTGTGTGGGGCCATTACCAAAAGCTAAGTCATGTAATCAGTATTTGTTTACCAGTGAGCAGTATAAACACTAAGGCCATTATTAAAGCTCTTACTAGATTTATTTCCTATTTTGACATTCTAAAGTCTGTCCAAAGTGACCACCAGGGTACTACACAAATAAACCCGATATAGGAGAGAGGAGGTTACGACGACGTTTCGGTCCTACTTGGACCATTTACAAAGTCGTGATGAATGGTTTGAAAAACCGACAAGTTGAAGATTGAGACACTTATGCAGCATATGGGAATCTTTATTCAGGAAACGTTTCGCCACACAGTGGCTTCATCAGTCCAATACAAAGAAGAAGGCGTAAGGAGAGGGGTAGTATGAGGTAATCAGTCCCTCGGCCTGGAGTTGATGTGTTCAGTCCATCAATCTTGTAGAATGTACAGCATAGGGCCGTAGACGTGGCTTATATACTGTAGTGAGGTGAGGTGAAGCAGGCGGAGGCGGGGTCATAGTGGTACCATCCACTAGTCGAAGTAGGTCTACGTCCAAAGGTTGAACAAGTGTTGAAGAATTCTTTGTAACAAGATCCCATGATGCTGCACTGTCTGACAGTCTAAGGCCCTATGCTGTACATTCTACAAGATTGATGGACTGAACACATCAACTCCAGGCCGAGGGACTGATTACCTCATACTACTCCTCTCCTTACGCCTTCCTCTTTGTATTGGACTGATGAAGCCACTGTGTGGCGAAACGTTTCCTGAATAAAGATTCCCATATGCTGCATAAGTGTCTCAATCTTCAATTTACAAAGTCACTAACAGAAAGGAGAGGAGGCAGTATATATACGTCCCCCCCCCCTCTGAATTTGTTTCTACCCTTTGTGGGCCCCTAGCTCCCTTGTGGGTCCCTAGCTCCCTTGTGGGCCCCTAGCTCCCTTGCAGTACACCTCTTAATCTTTGACTGCACTACTACTACGACCACTACTAATACCTCTACCACCACCTCTGCTTCCTTTCCTACCACATCTCTTGTCCCGTCCCTGTCTACTGGCCTATATAAACTGCCTCCTTCTCTCCTTTCTGTTAGTGTGACTTTGTAAATGGTCCAAGTCGGACCGAAACGTTGTCATAAACTCCTCTCTCCTATGTACGGGTTTCTTGAGTATTGTTCCAGTCACGGTATTGTGCCTTTTTGTTATTTATATACCAGAGTGTTAACATTACAGCCTAAGCTTTTAGAGAAGCTTTAATTAAACTGGGTATTAATCATCACTTACCCACTGCCTATCATCGCAGTCACAAGGCGCAATGGGAAGATTCCATCAAACTTTAAAAACTACGATGAGAACTTTTTGCATACAATTTTCTACAGATTGGGATGAATCAAGGAAAAACACCTAGCTCTGCTGGGTGCTTGATTCTTGTAGGATTGTGTAGTCCTGTGGGTTAGAGCGTCATGTGATTTTCGCTCACCATGAGGCGGGCCAAAACGACATATATATATATATATATATATATATATATATATATATATATATATATATATATATATATATATATATATATATATATATATATATATATATATATATATATATATATAACAACATTAACATTTATACGATTTTTGTTGCTGATTTTTTTTTTGTTATGAATTTTATGTTAATTCTTGTGAACATTCATCAATAACTTCAATGATGAAATCAGAAATTAATTAACTTATGTATTTTGTAAAATATTAGGAAAAATGCTCGATTAAAATGGAAGGTGTCTTGTGGTCTACACTGTTCTTGTGGTCTACACTGTTCTTGTGGTCTACACTGTTCTTGTGGTCTACACTGTTCTTGTGGTCTACACTGTTCTTGTGGTCTACACTGTTCTTGTGGTCTACACTGTTCTTGTGGTCTACACTGTTCTTGTGGTCTACACTGTTCTTGTGGTCTACACTGTTCTTGTGGTCTACACTGTTCTTGTGGTCTACACTGTTCTTGTGGTCTACACTGTTCTTGTGGCCTACACTGTTCTTGTGGTCTACACTGTTCTTGTGGTCTACACTGGTGGTCTAAGGTTCTTGTGGTCTACACTGTTCTTGTGGTCTACACTGTTCTTGTGGTCTACACTGTTCTTGTGGTCTACACTGTTCTTGTGGTCTACACTGTTCTTGTGGTCTACACTGTTCTTGTGGTCTACACTGTTCTTGTGGTCTACACTGTTCTTGTGGTCTACACTGTTCTTGTGGTCTACACTGTTCTTGTGGTCTACACTGTTCTTGTGGTCTACACTGTTCTTGTGGTCTACACTGTTCTTGTGGTCTACACTGTTCTTGTGGTCTACACTGTTCTTGTGGTCTACACTGTTCTTGTGGTCTACACTGTTCTTGTGGTCTACACTGTTCTTGTGGCCTACACTGTTCTTGTGGTCTACACTGTTCTTGTGGTCTACACTGTTCTTGTGGTCTACACTGTTCTTGTGGTCTACACTGTTCTTGTGGTCTACACTGTTCTTGTGGTCTACACTGTTCTTGTGGTCTACACTGTTCTTGTGGTCTACACTGTTCTTGTAGTCTACACTGTTCTTGTAGTCTACACTGTTCTTGTGGTCTACACTGTTCTTGTGGTCTACACTGTTCTTGTGGTCTACACTGTTCTTGTGGTCTACACTGTTCTTGTGGTCTACACTGTTCTTGTAGTCTACACTGTTCTTGTGGTCTACACTGTTCTTGTGGTCTACACTGTTCTTGTGGTCTACACTGTTCTTGTGGTCTACACTGTTCTTGTGGTCTACACTGTTCTTGTGGTCTACACTGTTCTTGTGGTCTACACTGTTCTTGTGGTCTACACTGTTCTTGTGGTCTACACTGTTCTTGTGGTCTACACTGTTCTTGTGGCCTACACTGTTCTTGTGGTCTACACTGTTCTTGTGGTCTACACTGTTCTTGTGGTCTACACTGTTCTTGTGGTCTACACTGTTCTTGTGGTCTACACTGTTCTTGTGGTCTACACTGTTCTTGTTCTTGTGGTCTACACTGTTCTTGTGGTCTACACTGTTCTTGTGGTCTACACTGTTCTTGTGGTCTACACTGTTCTTGTGGTCTACACTGTTCTTGTGGTCTACACTGTTCTTGTGGCCTACACTGTTCTTGTGGTCTACACTGTTCTTGTGGCCTACACTGTTCTTGTGGTCTACACTGTTCTTGTGGTCTACACTGTTCTTGTGGTCTACACTGTTCTTGTGGTCTACACTGTTCTTGTGGTCTACACTGTTCTTGTAGTCTACACTGTTCTTGTAGTCTACACTGTTCTTGTGGTCTACACTGTTCTTGTGGTCTACACTGTTCTTGTGGTCTACACTGTTCTTGTGGTCTACACTGTTCTTGTGGTCTACACTGTTCTTGTAGTCTACACTGTTCTTGTGGTCTACACTGTTCTTGTGGTCTACACTGTTCTTGTGGTCTACACTGTTCTTGTGGTCTACACTGTTCTTGTGGTCTACACTGTTCTTGTGGTCTACACTGTTCTTGTGGTCTACACTGTTCTTGTGGTCTACACTGTTCTTGTGGTCTACACTGTTTTTGTGGTCTACTCTGTTCTTGTGGTCTACACTGTTCTTGTGGTCTACACTGTTCTTGTGGTCTACTCTGTTCTTGTGGTCTACACTGTTCTTGTGGTCTACTCTGTTCTTGTGGTCTACACTGTTCTTGTGGTCTACACTGTTCTTGTGGTCTACACTGTTCTTGTGGTCTACTCTGTTCTTGTGGTCTACACTGTTCTTGTGGTCTACTCTGTTCTTGTGGTCTACACTGCTCTTGTGGTCTACACTGTTCTTGTGGTCTACACTGTTCTTGTGGTCTACACTGCTCTTGTGGTCTACACTGTTCTTGTGGTCTACACTGTTCTTGTGGTCTACACTGTTCTTGTGGTCTACACTGTTCTTGTGGCCTACACTGTTCTTGTGGTCTACACTGTTCTTGTGGTCTACACTGTTCTTGTGGTCTACACTGTTCTTGTAGTCTATATACTTCTTGTTGTCTACACAAGTCTTCTGGTCTACACTAGTCTTGTGATTTACATGTAGTCTTGTTGTCTACACTAATATTGTGGTCTACACTAGTCTTTTTTGTCTACACAAGTCTTTGTGGTCTATACTAGTCTTGTGGTCTACATTAGTTTTGTTGTCTACACTGGTCTTTTGGTCTACACTAGTCGTGATTTACACTAGTCTTGTGGTCTACATTAATCTTTTGGTCTACACTAGTCTTGAGGTCTACACTAGTTGTGGTCTACATTTGTCTTCTCTCTAGTTTTGTGGTCTACACTAGTTGTGATCTACACTTGTCTTCTCTCTAGTTTTGTGGTCTACACTAGTTGTGGTCTACACTTGTCTTGTTGTCTGTAGTCTTGTGGTCTACACTGGTTGTGGTCTACACTTGTCTTGTTGTCTGTAGTCTTGTGGTCTACACTGGTTGTGGTCTACACTTGTCTTGTTGTCTGTAGTCTTGTGGTCTACACTAGTTGTGGTCTACACTTGTCTTGTTGTCTGTAGTCTTGTGGTCCACACTAGTTGTGGTCTACACTTGTTTTGTTGTCTGTAGTCTTGTGGTCTACACTAGTTGTGGTCTACACTTGTCTTGTCTGTAGTCTTGTGGTCTTCACTAGTTGTGGTCTACACTTGTCTTGTTGTCTGTAGTCTTGTGGTCTACACTGGTTGTGGTCTACACTTGTCTTGTTGTCTGTAGTCTTGTGGTCTACACTAGTTGTGGTCTACACTTGTCTTGTTGTCTGTAGTCTTGTGGTCTACACTAGTTGTGGTCTACACTTGTCTTGTTGTCTGTAGTCTTGTGGTCTACACTAGTTGTGGTCTACACTTGTCTTGTTGTCTGTAGTCTTGTGGTCTACACTAGTTGTGGTCTACACTTGTCTTGTTGTCTGTAGTCTTGTGGTCTACACTAGTTGTGGTCTACACTTGTCTTGTTGTCTGTAGTCTTGTGGTCTACACTGGTTGTGGTCTACACTTGTCTTGTTGTCTGTAGTCTTGTGGTCTACACTAGTTGTGGTCTACACTTGTCTTGTTGTCTGTAGTCTTGTGGTCTACACTAGTTGTGGTCTACACTAGTTGTGGTCTACACTAGTTGTGGTCTACACTAGTTGTGGTCTACACTAGTTGTGGTCTTCACTAGTTGTTAAATTATGAGCATAACCAATATGGTGCCATATATTTTTAATATTCTTAATATTACCAGTCAATACAGATAACTGCCTGTTTAATAACAACCAATTTTTCCCCACACAACAGTCCTCTTTTTTTTTACATCACATATTTCATTATACAGTTCGTCGATGCTTCCCATACACGGTACAAATTAGTTTGGACAAATGAATGCTATCGAACATTCTTGACCAGTGCTTTTCTTGTGCACCTGCATCGTTTTCCACTTGCTCCTCCTCCTCCTCCTTCACTTACATCTGATCACTTTCAGTATAGCTTCTGAAGCAGTGGTAAGTTTCTTGCTTGTGATTCTCAAGCCGACCCTTGACCAATATCCATACACAGTCTTCTGGTTTCAGGTACCTCTTCTCCAGCATAGATGACTTCATCTGTAGTTGTTACTAACCTAAATATTTCTGCCTTCTTCAAATGACTATTACTCTCCAGCTTCATCAAGGTAATCTTTGTCCTAATGCCAAACAGACGTGACGTTGTGTTGAAGCCACAGTCATAACTGGAAGAAAGTTGCATGTCTCTGGACACAAAACATTCTGCAGCCAATGAATGTTTCATCTTTACTGAGTCTTTAAACCATACCCCCGGCCGGGATTGAACCCGCGGTCATAGAGTCTCAAAACTCCAGCCCGTCGCGTTAGCCACTAGACCAGCTAACGCGACGGGCTGGAGTTTTGAGACTCTATGACCGCGGGTTCAATCCCGGCCGGGGGTATGGTTTATTTGCAATCGTGTCATTACGATTTCTGAAGTCAGTCTTACTGAGTCTTTGTTGTGGCACAGGTATAAACTGATTTTACCGTAATTCGGTATCACTTACTGCATGAACAGTCTTGCATCCACTTGCTTGCAACTTCTCATCGAATATGATACAGAACTTCTGTTCGTACGAGTACTGTTGGCCAAGAAGTTATCGGTCTTCATTTTGTTATGCATTCCCCTCCCCTATTTCCCTACAGAGTGTACTTGGAGATACGGATAGGTCGGCCCTATAACCATAAAAAAGTAATTCTGGAATATTTATACGTTGTAGTAAAATAATTATCGTACAATTTGTAGAGTCAGATGTAGCATCATGTGGCCATGGCAATCGTTGGAATAGTAATCATCATCAAGGACATACTTTATTGTTCTCTGGGATGGCAGAGTTGTGTCAGCGCCTCTGCCTGCAGCAGGTGCTGGTTGGTTGCTTGGCCTCTCGAAGTCCCCATGACTCAAAGATGAAAGGTGTTCGCACACTTAAATCTATTGATTTAAGCCGTACAAAGAAAAACTGTGTCCACACTAATGGGTTAAACATTGACTTTAGCAGAAACCTTTGTGATCATTGTGACAGTACATTCTTTTTCCTTAAACGTACCAGTCCACAATATTCTTCCGAACCTCTATTATTATAATCACGGGGAGCGCTAAACCCGTAGGATTATACAGCGCGTAAAGGGGGGATGGAAGGTATTCAGGCTCACTTCAGGGAACTGGTGCACAGATCCAATTCCCTAGATCAAGAGCCTCTCACCAGCGTCAAGGAACCCCCCTTGAGGGGTCCGAACTGCTAGCTGAAGTATTTTACAACTCACTTCTTTCACTGTTTTCATTTACAGTTTTCTGACCTGGAACACCAACGGCGATGTTACTCAGATTGGAATCTACTTATAACGGATTCCTATTCAAAAGGAAGTCGAGAACACAAATTGATAAATTAGACACATGTACAACATTTGGGTATCTTTACTGAGGAAACGTTTCGCCACACAGTGGCTTCATCAGTCCATACAGAGGAGAATAGTGAAGAACAGGAGTTTTAGGTAATCATTCCCTCAGCCTTGAGTAGATGTAATCAGTCCATCAGTCTTACATCGACTCAAGGCTGAGGGATTGATTACCTCAAACTCCTCCTTTTCTTCACCATTCTCTTTTGTATGGACTGATGAAGTCACTGTGTGGCGAAACGTTTCCTCAATAAAGATACCCAAATGTTGCACATGTGTCTCATTCATCATTTACACTGTATGTGTTACTGCCTCCATGACACCATTAAAATATAGCACATGCTAAATTTAATGGTGTCCGATGGGCCTCCGCCATTCCCCATCACATGTTAATCTTATTTTCATGGTTCTCATTACCACTTGTTCCATGATCTTGTATAATTGTTAGGTAAGACACATATGCAACAGTTAGGTATCTTTATTTTGAAACGTTTCGCCTACACAGTAGGCTTCTTCAGTCGAGTACGTTTCAAAATAAAGATACCTAACTGTTGCATATGTGTCTTACCTAACAATCTGTCGGTATTTTATACCATTTTAATGTTCATCTTGTATAATTACCCAACAGTCAAGTGTCATGTTTATTTCCCCCTTTATTACTGGTTTACACTTGCTTATGTTTAACATATTGTGTAGTTCCTTACGTTGAGTTTCATTCACCTGAGGCGATATATTCGGCAACACAAAAACAAAAACGACAAAAACATATTTTAGAAATTAAAACATTAGTCAGGGAATTTTCAAATCAAACAAAAGCTAGTGATTGTATCAAGTGTATAATATATCCGAAAATAAGCACGAATGAAGCAATAGCGAAGGAAAAATTAATGTGAATGAAGGAATAATACAGAAATGAGTTTGAATCTGTATTGTTTACTTAAAAAATGGAAAAAAAATAATGTTTCACGGCCATATTACAGAAATTGTTTCTTCTGTGGTTTGCCATATGTGTAACCACAGACTCACTAGAGCGTTCGTTTTGGCACGTTGTTGCTGGGGTGTTGCAGCTCTCTCAAGCTCACAGAATTCACCGTTACTTAATTCCCAATTGTTGCAATCTAAATTCGCTATAACCCGGCGTCTGCATTGCTAAAACAAGAGCAATAACTTTGTTCTCCCCAGATTAACGAAGCATTGTTCTTGCTGTAGTTTTTAGCGTGTTTACAAGAGTGCGCGCCAAAACGCTAAGTCAATGACCTGCCTTGGCGAGCTTAGCTGCTGGCGTTCGTTCACTGGCTCTGGCTTCAGCCCCAACTCTCACACCAGGTTTCTTAAACCCGTTTTGAGAAATGATGCTTTTGAAAATGTGGATGAGGAACTTTTGCGTAGCGAGATATCGAGAGAGTCTCTTTCGTGTCTAGTGGCGGTAATCGCTATTTCAACCGCCATGTCGCACATTCTATGTTCGAATTCGTTGCGTAACCGCATTTTATTATACGATGACCTGAATGGAATTCGCTTATGTGGTCATTGGCCCTATTCTTCCCAGCCCAGATATTCTCCTTTAATATGAAAGATGGCCTTATTCGTCACGTTTCACAGAGCCTCCTGATATAATTTCTCAATCTCAAGTACGTAGTCAGTATCGTAGGTAGCTGGACTATAGTCAGTCCTCAGAAGATAGCCTTGATATGGACCGTGGGTCTCCTGTTGTCTACATTTGTCTCTTGACGACACTTATGCACTCCCACGCCCCGTGTAACCCAAGAATATCCAGAACAACCATCCATCTCTTCCTCACTGTTCTGGTTTGACTGTCGTGTAGCTCCAGCAGGTCTGTGAGACAAGATATTGAATATCTCACTCCTTGCTGCTTTTTGTTTATGAATCTGCTTCTATCCACTTACTTGATCACTCTCCTTACAATTGGCACCCATGTACTGCCTTGATCACTCTCCTTACAACTGGCATCCCTGTACTGCCTTGATCACTCTTCTTACAATTGGCATCCCTGTACTGCCCTGCATACTGACCACTAGTTCAAAGACTCCTATGGAAATGAGTCACTTTGACTTTTTGGGTTATCTTGGATAATTTACACATATGTTAGTGTGTATGATAATTGTACTTATGTATTACTCTACCTAAATAAACTTAACTTATTTACAAGCTTAATTTCCGTCTGTATACTTAGTCAAATATTTGGACTACATTCTCTGTCTTCCGTTATTCAGACAACTGCAGTTTCCACTGACTTGTGGATGTTAGACAGCAGTGTACGCATTGCTTCTGTGCCCTCTCACTTCAAGGCGAGGTACCATAAGGCCGGTAGAGGGCTCGAGGTCCAGGTAATTGTTGCTATCCACTTCCTTGAATCAAACTTGTTAATCTACTATTCCCAAGGTTAGCTGTAGGACCCTTAGGAGTTTATCACTTAACCGAACCCAGAGTGAGGCAGTTTCTGGCCCCACTGCCAAGCATGTATGTAGCTCCCTGAGTAGATACCTGGCTACTTACGTGAGGTGTGTAGGATGGCAAGTCTCCCTCAGGTGTTGATGGTGACCAGTGAGTGTCACTGATGTGTTGATGGTGACCACTATCACTGATGTGTTATTGGTGACCACTGTCACTGATGTGTTGATGGTCACCACTGTCACTGATGTGTTAATGGTGACCACTGTCACTGATGTGTTTATGGTGACCACTATCACTGATGTGTTAATGGTGACCACTATCACTGATGTGTTGATGGTGACCACTATCACTGATGTGTTAATGGTGACAACTATCACCGATGTGTTAATGGTGACCACTGTCACTGGTGTGTTGATGGTGACTACTATCACTGATGTGTTGATGGTGGCCACTGTCACTGATGTGTTGATGGTGACCACTATCACTAATGTGTTAATGGTGACCACTATCACTGATGAGTTGATGGTGACCACTATCACTGACGTGTTTATGGTGACCACTATCACTGATGTGTTAATGGTGACCACTGTCACTGGTGTGTTGATGGTGACCACTATCACTGATGTGTTTATGGTGACCACTATCACTGATGTGTTAATGGTGACCACTGTCACTGGTGTGTTGATGGTGACCACTATCACTGATGTCTTAATGGTGACCACTGTCACTGGTGTGTTGATGGTGACCACTATCACTGATGTGTTAATGGTGACCACTGTCACTGGTGTGATGATGGTGACCACTATCACTGACGTGTTTATGGTGACCACTATCACTGATGTGTTAATGGTGACCACTGTCACTGGTGTGTTGATGGTGACCACTATCACTGATGTGTTTATGGTGACCACTATCACTGATGTGTTAATGGTGACCACTGTCACTGGTGTGTTGATGGTGACCACTATCATTGATGTGTTTATGGTGACCACTATCACAGATGTGTTAATGGTGACCACTGTCACTGGTGTGTTGATGGTGACCACTATCACTGATGTGTTAATGGTGACCACTGACACTGGTGTGTGGATGGTGACCACTATCACTGATGTGTTAATGGTGACCACTGTCACTGGTGTGTTGATGGTGACCACTATCACTGGTGTGTTAATGGTGACCACTGTCACTGGTGTGTTGATGGTGACCACTGTCACTGATGTGTTAATGGTGACCACTGTCAGTGGTGTGTTGATGGTGACCACTGTCACTGGTGTGTTGATGGTGACCACTGTCACTGGTGTGTTGATGGTAACCACTGTCACTGATGTGTTGATGCTGACCACTATCAGTGATGTGTTAATGGTGACCACTGTCACTGGTGTGTTGATGGTGACCACTGTCACTGATGTGTTAATGGTGACCACTGTCACTGGTGTGTTGATGGTGACCACTATCACTGATGTGTTAATGGTGACCACTGTCACTGGTGTGTTGATGGTGACCACTATCACTGATTTGTTAATGGTGACCACTGTCACTGGTGTGTTGATGGTGACCACTATCACTGATGTGTTAATGGTGACCACTGTCACTGGTGTGTTGATGGTGACCACTATCACTGATGTGTTAATGGTGACCACTGTCACTGGTGTGTTGATGGTGACCACTGTCACTGGTGTGTTGATGGTGACCACTGTCACTGGTGTGTTGATGGTGACCACTGTCACTGATGTGATGATGGTGACCACTATCACTGATGTGTTAATGGTGACCACTGTCACTGGTGTGTTGATGGTGACCACTATCACTGATGTGTTAATGGTGACCACTGTCACTGGTGTGTTGATGGTGACCACTATCACTGATGTGTTAATGGTGACCACTGTCACTGGTGTGTTGATGGTGACCACTATCACTGATGTGTTAATGGTGACCACTGTCACTGGTGTGTTGATGGTGACCACTATCACTGATGTGTTAATGGTGACCACTATCACTGGTGTGTTGATGGTGACCACTATCACTGATGTGTTAATGGTGACCACTGTCACTGGTGTGTTGATGGTGACCACTATCACTGATGTGTTAATGGTGACCACTGTCACTGGTGTGTTGATGGTGACCACTGTCACTGGTGTGTTGATGGTGACCACTGTCACTGGTGTGTTGATGGTGACCACTGTCACTGGTGTGTTGATGGTGACCACTATCACTGATGTGTTAATGGTGACCACTGTCACTGGTGTGTTGATGGTGACCACTATCACTGGTGTGTTGATGGGGACCACTGTCACTGGTGTGTTGATGGTGACCACTGTCACTGGTGTGTTGATGGTGACCACTGTCACTGGTGTGTTGATGGTGACCACTGTCACTGGTGTGTTGATGGTGACCATTGTCACTGGTGTGTTGATGGTGACCACTGTCACTGGTGTGTTGATGGTGACCACTGTCACTGGTGTGTTGATGGTGACCACTGTCACTGGTGTGTTGATGGTGACCACTGTCACTGGTGTGTTGATGGTGACCACTGTCACTGGTGTGTTGATTGGGACCACTGTCACTGGTGTGTTGATGGTGACCACTGTCACTGATGTGTTAATGGTGACCACTGTCACTGATGTGTTAATGGTGACCACTGTCACTGGTGTGTTGATGGTGACCATTGTCACTGGTGTGTTGATGGTGACCACTGTCACTGATGTGTTGATGGTGACCACTGTCACTGGTGTGTTGATGGTGACCACTGTCACTGATGTGTTGATGGTGACCACTGTCACTGGTGTGTTGATGGTGACCACTATCACTGATGTGTTAATGGTGACCACTGTCACTGGTGTGTTGATGGTGACCACTGTCACTGGTGTGTTGATGGTGACCACTGTCACTGATGTGTTGATGGTGACCACTGTCACTGATGTGTTGATGGTGACCACAATCACTGGTGTGTTGATGGTGACCACTGTCACTGGTGTGTGCAGTTTGAATATTTTTAAGGTTGATTCTCCTAATCTTTTCTTTTCATTATCAATCAGGCACCACCCATCTCTTGTAGCACTCCGCCTAGTGGTGCTAATGGTTCCACCAGTCACTCTTGTAGCACTCCGCCTAGTGGTGCTAATGGTTCCACCAGTCACTCATGTAGCACTCCGCCTAGTGGTGCTAATGGTTCCACCAGTCACTCATGTAGCACTCCGCCTAGTGGTGCTAATGATTCCACCAGTCACTCATGTAGCACTCCGCCTAGTGGTGCTAATGGTTCCACCAGTCACTCATGTAGCACTCCGCCTAGTGGTGCTAATGGTTCCACCAGTCACTCATGTAGCACTCCGCCTAGTGGTGCTAATGGTTCCACCAGTCACTCATGTAGCACTCCGCCTAGTGGTGCTAATGGTTCCACCAGTCACTCATGTAGCACTCCGCCTAGTGGTGCTAATGGTTCCACCAGTCACTCATGTAGCACTCCGCTTAATGGTGCTAATGATTCCACCAGTCACTCATGTAGCACTCCGCCTAGTGGTGCTAATGATTCCACCAGTCACTCATGTAGCACTCCGCCTAGTGGTGCTAATGGTTCCACCAGTCACTCATGTAGCACTCCGCCTAGTGGTGCTAATGATTCCACCAGTCACTCATGTAGCACTCCGCCTAGTGGTGCTAATGGTTCCACCAGTCACTCATGTAGCACTCCGCCTAGTGGTGCTAATGGTTCCACCAGTCACTCATGTAGCGCTCCGCCTAGTGGTGCTAATGATTCCACCAGTCACTCAAGTAGCACTCCGCCTAGTGGTGCTAATGGTTCCACCAGTCACTCTTGTAGCACTCCGCCTAGTGGTGCTAATGGTTCCACCAGTCACTCATGTAGCACTCCGCCTAGTGGTGCTAATGGTTCCACCAGTCACTCATGTAGCACTCCGCCTAGTGGTGCTAATGATTCCACCAGTCACTCAAGTAGCGCTCCGCCTAGTGGTGCTAATGATTCCACCAGTCACTCAAGTAGCACTCCGCCTAGTGGTGCTAATGGTTCCACCAGTCACTCTTGTAGCACTCCGCCTAGTGGTGCTAATGGTTCCACCAGTCACTCAAGTAGCACTCCGCCTAGTGGTGCTAATGGTTCCACCAGTCACTCATGTAGCACTCCGCCTAGTGGTGCTAATGGTTCCACCAGTCACTCATGTAGCACTCCGCCTAGTGGTGCTAATGATTCCACCAGTCACTCAAGTAGCACTCCGCCTAGTGGTGCTAATGGTTCCACCAGTCACTCTTGTAGCACTCCGCCTAGTGGTGCTAATGGTTCCACCAGTCACTCATGTAGCACTCCGCCTAGTGGTGCTAATGGTTCCACCAGTCACTCATGTAGCACTCCGCCTAGTGGTGCTAATGGTTCCACCAGTCACTCAAGTAGCACTCCGCCTAGTGGTGCTAATGGTTCCACCAGTCACTCATGTAGCACTCCGCCTAGTGGTGCTAATGGTTCCACCAGTCACTCATGTAGCACTCCGCCTAGTGGTGCTAATGATTCCACCACTCACTCAAGTAGCGCTCCGCCTAGTGGTGCTAATGATTCCACCAGTCACTCAAGTAGCACTCCGCCTAGTGGTGCTAATGGTTCCACCAGTCACTCATGTAGCACTCCGCCTAGTGGTGCTAATGATTCCACCACTCACTCAAGTAGCGCTCCGCCTAGTGGTGCTAATGATTCCACCAGTCACTCAAGTAGCACTCCGCCTAGTGGTGCTAATGGTTCCACCAGTCACTCATGTAGCACTCCGCCTAGTGGTGCTAATGATTCCACCAGTCACTCAAGTAGCGCTCCGCCTAGTGGTGCTAATGATTCCACCAGTCACTCAAGTAGCACTCCGCCTAGTGGTGCTAATGGTTCCACCAGTCACTCATGTAGCACTCCACCTAGTGGTGCTAATGGTTCCACCAGTCACTCATGTAGCACTCCGCCTAGTGGTGCTAATGGTTCCACCAGTCACTCATGTAGCGCTCCGCCTAGTGGTGCTAATGATTCCACCAGTCACTCAAGTAGCACTCCGCCTAGTGGTGCTAATGGTTCCACCAGTCACTCTTGTAGCACTCCGCCTAGTGGTGCTAATGATTCCACCAGTCACTCATGTAGCGCTCCGCCTAGTGGTGCTAATGATTCCACCAGTCACTCAAGTAGCGCTCCGCCTAGTGGTGCTAATGATTCCACCAGTCACTCAAGTAGCACTCCGCCTAGTGGTGCAAGTGATTCCACCAGTCACTCTTGTAGCAGTCCGCTTATTGGTGCTAGTGATTCAACCAGTCACTCTTCTAGCACCTCGCCTAGTGGTGCAAGTGATTCCACCAGTCACTCTTGTATCAGTCCACCTATTGGTGCTAGTGATTCAACCAGTCACTCTTGTAGCACTCCGCCTAGTGGTGCAAGTGATTCCACCAGTCACTCTTGTAGCAGTCCGCTTATTGGTGCTAGTGATTCAACCAGTCACTCTTCTAGCACCTCGCCTAGTGGTGCAAGTGATTCCACCAGTCACTCTTGTAGCAGTCCGGATAATTGGTGCTAGTGATTACACCAGTCACTCTTGTAGCAGTCCGGATAATTGGTGCTAGTGATTCCACCAGTCTTGTAGCTCTCGGCCTAGTGGTGCTAGTGATTCAGCCAGTCACTCTTGTAGCACTCAGCCTAGTGGTGCTAGTGATTCCACCAGTCATTCTTGCAGCATTCCGCCTAGTGGTGCTAGTGATTCCACCAGTTACTCTCTTAGCACTCCGGCTAGTGGTGCTAGTGATTCCACCAGTCACCCTTGTAGTACTCTGCCTAGTGGTGCTAGTGATTCAACCAGTCACTCTTGTAGTACTCTGCCTAGTGGTGCTAGTGATTCCACCAGTCACTCTTGTAGCACTCCGCCTAGTGGTGCTAGTGATTCAACCAGTTACTCTTGTAGCACTCCGCCTAGTGGTGCTAGTGATTCCACCAGTCACTCTTGTAGCACTCTGCCTAGTGGTGCTAGTATTTCCACCAATCACTCTTGTAGCACTCCGCCTAGTGGTGCTAGTGATTCAACCAGTCACTCTTGTAGCACTCCGCCTAGTGGTGTAGTGATTCAACCAGTCACTCTTGACACTGCCAATGTACTCTAAGGCTTGATCAGTGGATTCTTGAGAGAATTTCTTACTTTTCCACTTCACAGTAAATTTTCTCTGAACAGTTAGCTGGAGTTGGCACACATCACCTAAGTAGACTGACACCCCCCTGCAACAGTTTGTGTGATTATATACAACAAACCTTGAATATAACATGAAATAAAGTACTCATTGCCCTTCTCTCTCAGCACGAATGATAGTCAAGAAGATTGAGATAAGCTTCACATAGTTCATGCAGTATTTAAAAGTTGACCTATCAGCATAATAATTAAATTCCTTGAGCACAATTAACATACGTCTCGTAAACTGCCTTTGCTTTGTCATGTTGAGATCACTTAAGCTGCCACAACCTCAGCAGCATACAGCCTGATGGCTTCACTAATGATTTTGCCATTGTTTTCTGCCCACGTCAGAAAATTATATCACATAATTAATCTTTGTGTATATATATTACCGTTATGTTAGGTAAGGTTCGTCAGGAAACAGGACATGTGTTTCCTGACGTGGGTCTTAGTCACATGATGACCCGCCGCTATAACCTTTGGTAATCTGACCGAGGCGTTCCGCTGGCTTACCGGTCCACCCCTTGAAAATTTAGGGTTATAAGTTCTTATTTTTCCGCTTATGTTCCTCTTCCCGTAGAAAACTTCCTCTTTCATCAGTAAATATTTTATGAGCTATCCTGTTATCTGAACGCTTACCTAATATATCTAAGCAATTTTTTCTCTGCATCCGTAGTAATGCAACCCTTTTGTTTCCCACACACCCACACACACACACACACACACACAGACACACACACACACACACACACACACACACACATACACACACACACACACACACACACATTTACCTCTGTCTTCTATAATTTTAATTCAAGTTTTGCGCAATTTAACAGTGACTCCTTCGACTGACTTAACCAAGGCTGTCACCACTGCACCTGAGAGTTTCATCCTCTTCCTTGCATACCTGGAGTATACCTGGAGGGGGTTTCAGGGGCCAATGCCCCCGCGGCCCAGTCCGTGACCAGCCCTCGCCCTCACCCTCACGGTGGATAAGGGCCTGATCAACCAGGCTGTTACTGCTGGCCGCATATCAACCTACGTACCAACCACAGCCCGGCTGGTCAGGTACTGACTTTAGGTGTCTGTCCAGTGCCTTTTTGAAGACAGCCAGAGGTCTATTGATAATCCCCCTTTTTGTATGCTGGGAGGCAGTTGAATAGTCTTGGGTCCTTGTCCAGTAGGTCGATCGCTATCGCACTCAGCTCACACACTGAGGTATGGAGTTAGAATCTCTTACTTAACATTAGGACGTGTTTCCACAAGACACCTGCTGTCCCTGTTCACCCATCAGTGTAAAATGGGTACCTGGGTGTTAGTGGACTGGTGTGGGTCGCATCCAGGGACAAAACTGACCTAATTTGCCCGAAATGTTCTGTATAACAAGTGGCTTTTTATACAGTAGTATGTCATTGATGTCAGCTAGGACTGTATACCTTGTATTTGTAGAAATAAAGATATTATATTCTTATATTATTTTGTGTTGTGTCTTAGCATAACCATGGCGCCCGTGTATTTCATTGGGGGAATGTCGCATCTCTTCCAAGTCTTTTGCTTTCGTAGGGAGTGATTTCCGTGCGCAGCTTTGGGACTAGTCCCTCTAGGATTTTCCAAGTGCATATTATTATGTATCTTTTTCGCCTGCGTTCCATGGAGTACAAATCACGAACTTCAATTATTTCTAGTAATTTTGGTGCTTTGTCGTACTGTCACGTGCCGTGAAAGTTATCTGTATATTCTCCAGGTCTTTAATGTCTCCTACCTCAAAAGTGTATAGCAACATTCCAGCCTAGAGAGAACAAGCGATTTGAAGAGCATCATCATTTGCTTGGCATCCTAGTTTTGAAGGTTCTCATTATCCATCGTATCATTTTCCTAGCAGATGTGGTAGATACATTGTTGTGGTCTTTGAAAGTGAGATTCTCTGACATTACCACTCCCAAGTCCTTCACATTAGTTTTTCGCTCTATTGTATGGTTGGAATTTGTTTTATACTCCGACTCAGTTTTAATTTCCTCGTGTTTCCCATAGCGGAGTAATTGAATTTTGTATTTATTAAACTTCATATTGTTTTCTGCGTCCCATTTAAGGATTTGGTTGATGTCCCCTTGGAGACTTGCGGTGTCTTCGATGGATGACACTCATGCAAATTCCTGGTATCATCAGCAAAGGAAGACACGGTGCTGAGGCTCACATCTCTGTCTATATCAGATACGAGGATGAGGAACAGGATGGGAGCGAGTACTGTACCTTTTGGGACAGAACTTTCACTGTAGCTGTCTCTGACTACTCTGTTTGCTATTAGTATTGTATTCTATTTGTTAGGAAGTTATAGATCTATCTACCAACTTTTCGTTTATTCCTATATCACGTATTTTATGTGCTATTACACCATGATTGCACTTGTTTATCATAGAAATACTACGCCTGTCTTTAGCACTGATTGTACTATCTTAAATTTTCCTTATCTTTACTGTGATAGTCGGGAAGAGTTTAATGGTCATGGTAGGTGTGATGAATACCTGGAGGGTCATAACATATTAAAGTAGAGAGGGGGGGGACGGAGGGTAAATGTATGGAGACAACTTTTCACTGAGGTCGCTGTTTGTAAAGCCTGACTGTCGCATGAGAAACTGGGTAATTTCTACGCAACCATGCAATCTCTTGCAATGTTTGATGTCCACCACGACGCTACTACAGTGGGTGGGCTATTGAATGATGCGGTTATGTGTCACATGAGGTAAGAAACAGTGAGGAAAGTGTCATGATTTCGGGTAAATAATGTGCAACTCTAGTAACATAGCATGTTATTACAAACATGTAGCTGCCTGATGCAGGAACAGGCAGCACGGGCCTATCCCTTTTTATTTTTCTCAATATCTCAATAATTTACTGACTGCGGGTGATTTTATTTTTTTATTATTAACGTCTAGTCTTTCCTAGAGATGTTACGGTGCCTTATGGCCTGGTGGCTAGAGCTCTCACTTCACACGGCGAGGGTCCGGGTTCGATATTCTGCGAGGGTAGAAACATTGGGAGTGTTTCTTTACACAGGTTGTCTATGTTCTCCATCAGTAAAATTGGTACCTGGATGTTAGTCGACTGGTGTGGGTCGCATCCTGGGACAAAACTGACCTAATTTGCCCGAAATGCTCTGCATAACAAGCGGCTTTCTATGTAGTAGAATGTTATTGATGTCAGCTAGAACTGTATACCTTGTACGTGTATTGGTAGAAATAAAGATATATTATTATTGTTATTATTATTATTATTATTATTATTATTATTATTATTATTATTATTATTATTATTATTATTAATGTTATTTGATAATGAACTTTACTGGGAAAACCGGTCAAAGTCATATCACTGAAGTGATAGCTTTCTCCGATAGAGACAGTGATATAGGTTAATAAGACTGCGCTTTCTTGCTGATTCTCAGTTCTTAGACAGAGTTCAGCTTCATTACGGACATTTAAGTAAAGTATCTAGTTTATTACCTGGGTGGTAATAGTCCTACTTCTTAGTTTCATACTTTTCCATCATTACCCTTCTAGTAATTTCTTACTATGACTGTTTTTATTCGTGCTGTGACTCTTGTTTACATTGTGGCTGCAACGATTCCTTGAATGTTTTATCGTTTAATTTCCTCTCTGTATCGTGTATCTATATTATTGATTTTCTATTATTTCTTCTTATTATATATTTATTAGTCATTGTTTTTTTAATAACTGCTTATCAGTATTTCACAAGTGTTCCTATAGATGACCCTCGATTTTCTTGCATTTAGACCAGAGGGTTGTCTGCTGCTACCCGAGACACTTCCTGCCAGGGAGGTGGAGCATGGACATACCTCAACACTCTGCTCCAGACATCTGCTTATGATCTTATTTTCTTAGGGAGGAATCTGATGGTCTCTCATTCTCCACGGCGTTGCATGGCCCCTGTGAAATATGCAACGTGGTGTGATGACTTAGAAATGTTTGTATTCTTATCTCAATACTTGTGAGTCTCCAATTGTATTGTACCACTGCCAGTCAGTCTTCACCTGTATTGTACCACTACTAGTCAGTCATCACCTGTATTGTACCACTACCAGTCAGTCTTCACCTGTGTTGTACCACTACCAGTCAGTCTTCACCTGCATTGTACCACTACTAGTCAGTCTTCACCTGTATTATACCAATACCAGTCAGTCTTCATCTGTGTTGTACCACTACCAGTCAGTCTTCACCTGTGTTGTACCACTACCAGTCAGTCTTCACCTGTGTTGTACCACTACCAGTCAGTCTTCACCTGTATTGTACCACTACCAGTCAGTCTTCACCTGTGTTGTACCACTACCAGTCAGTCTTCACCTGCATTGTACCACTACTAGTCAGTCTTCACCTGTATTGTACCAATATCAGTCAGTCTTCACCTGTGTTGTACCACTACCAGTCAGTCTTCAACTGTATTATACCTCTACCAGTCAGTCTTCAACTGTATTATACCTCTACCAGTCAGTCTTCAACTGTATTATACCACTACCAGTCAGTCTTCACCTGTATTGTACCACTACCAGTCAGTCTTCACCTGTTTTGTACCACTACCAGTCAGTCTTCACCTGTATTATGCCACTATCAGTCAGTCTTCACCTGTATTATACCACTACCAGTCAGTCTTCACCTGTATTATACCACTATCAGTCAGTCTTCACCTGTATTATACCACTACCAGTCAGTCTTCACCTGTATTGTACCACTGCCAGTCAGTCTTCACCTGTATTGTACCACTGCCAGTCAGTCTTCACCTGTATTGTACCACTGCCAGTCAGTCTTCACCTGTATTGTACCACTGCCAGTCAGTCTTCACCTGTATTGTACCACTGCCAGTCAGTCTTCATATCAATTTGTTCCATTTGTCAGTCTTCACCTGTATTTGTATCGTCACATTGTGCCACTTGTTTTTGTACCACTGTTCACAAAACTAGTCAGACCACTTGTTGCCTGAGGTCTGACCACTTGTTGCCTGAGGTCTGACCACTTGTTGGGTGAGGTCTGACCACTTGTTGCCTGAGGTCAGACCATTTGTTGCCTGAAGTCAGACCACTTGTTGCCTGAGGTCTGACCACTTGTTGTCTGAGGTCAGATCACTTGTTGCCTGAGGTCAGACTACGTGCTGCCTGAGGTCTGACCACTTGTTGCCTGAGGTCAGACTACATGTTGAATGAGGTCAGACCACTTGTTGCCTGAGGTCTGACCACTTGTTGCCTGAGGTCAGACCACTTGTTACCTGAGGTCAGACTACGTGTTGCCTGAGGTCTGACCACTTGTTGCCTGAGGTTAGACTACATGTTGAATGAGGTCAGACCACTTGTTGCCTGAGGTCTGACCACTTGTTGCCTGAGGTCAGACCACTTGTTGCCTGAGGTCAGACTACGTGTTGCCTGAAGTCTGACCACTTGTTGCCTGAGGTCAGACCACTAGTTGCCTGAGGTCTGACCACTTGTTGCCTGAGGTCAGACCACTTGCTGCCTGAGGCCTGACCACTTGTTGCCTGAGGTCTGACCACTTGTTGCCTGAGGTCTGACCACTTGTTGCCTGAGGTCAGACCACTTGTTGCCTGAGGTCAGACCACTTGCTGCCTGAGGTCTGACCACTTGTTGCCTGAGGTCAGACCACTTGTTGCCTGAGGTTTGACCACATGGTGCCTGAGGTCTGACCACGTGTTGCCTGAGGTCAGACCACTTGTTGCCTGAGGTTTGACCACATGGTGCCTGAGGTCTGACCCCTTGTTGCCTGAGGTCAGACCACTTGTTGCCTGGGGTCAGACCACTTGTTGCCAAAGGTCAGACCACTTGTTGCCTGAGGTCAGACCACGTGTTGCCTGAGGTCTGACCACTTGTTGTCTGAGGTCAGACCACTTGTTGCCTGAGGTCTGGCCACTTCTTGTCTGAGGTCTGGCCACTTGTTGCCTGAGGTCTGACCACTTGTTGCCTGAGGTCAGACCACTTGTTGCCTGAGGTCAGACCACTTGTTGCCTGAGGTCAGACCACTTGTTGCTTGAGGTCTGACCACTTGTTGCCTGTGGTCTGACCACTTGTTGCCTGAGGTCAGACCACTTGTTGCCTGAGGTCAGACCACTTGTTGCCTGAGGTCAGACCACTTTTTGCCTGAGGTTAGACCACTTGTTGCCTGAGGTCAGACCACTTATTGCCTGAGGTCAGACCACTTGTTGCCTGAGGTCTGACCACTTGTTGCCTGAGGTCAGACCACTTGTTGCCTGAGGTCTGACCACTTGTTGCCTGAGGTCAGACCACTTGTTGCCTGAGGTCAGACCACTTGTTGCCTGAGGTCAGACCACTTGTTGCCTGAGGTCAGACCACTTGTTGCCTGAGGTCAGACCACTTGTTGCCTGAGGTCAGACCACTTGTTGCCTGAGGTCAGACCACTTGTTGCCTGAGGTCAGACCACTTGTTGCCTGAGGTCTGACCACTTGTTGGCTGAGGTCAGAGCATTTGTTGCCTGAGGTCTGACCACTTGTTGCCTGAGGTCAGACCACTTGTTGCCTGAGGTCTGACCACTTGTTGCCTGAGGTCTGACCACTTGTTGCCTGAGGTCAGACCACTTGTTGCCTGAGGTCAGACCACTTGTTGCCTGAGGTCAGACCACTTTTTGCCTGAGGTCAGACCACTTGTTGCCTGAGGTCTGACCACTTGTTGCCTGAGGTCAGACCACTTGTTGCCTGAGGTCTGACCACTTGTTACCAGAGGTCAGACCACTTGTTGCCTGAGGTCTGACCACTTGTTGCCTGAGGTCAGACCACTTGTTGCCTGAGGTCAGACCACTTTTTGCCTGAGGTCAGACCACTTGTTGCCTGAGGTCTGGCCACTTCTTGTCTGAGGTCTGGCCACTTGTTGCCTGAGGTCTGACCACTTGTTGCCTGAGGTCAGACCACTTGTTGCCTGAGGTCAGACCACTTGTTGCCTGAGGTCAGACCACTTGTTGCTTGAGGTCTGACCACTTGTTGCCTGTGGTCTGACCACTTGTTGCCTGAGGTCAGACCACTTGTTGCCTGAGGTCAGACCACTTGTTGCCTGAGGTCAGACCACTTGTTGCCTGAGGTCAGACCACTTGTTGCCTGAGGTCAGACCACTTGTTGCCTGAGGTCTGACCACTTGTTGCCTGAGGTCAGAGCATTTCTTGCCTGAGGTCTGACCACTTGTTGCCTGAGGTCAGACCACTTGTTGCCTGAGGTCTGACCACTTGTTGCCTGAGGTCTGACCACTTGTTGCCTGAGGTCAGACCACTTGTTGCCTGAGGTCAGACCACTTGTTGCCTGAGGTCAGACCACTTTTTGCCTGAGGTCAGACCACTTGTTGCCTGAGGTCTGACCACTTGTTGCCTGAGGTCAGACCACTTGTTGCCTGAGGTCAGACCACTTGTTACCAGAGGTCAGACCACTTGTTGCCTGAGGTCTGACCACTTGTTGCCTGAGGTCAGACCACTTGTTGCCTGAGGTCAGACCACTTTTTGCCTGAGGTCAGACCACTTGTTGCCTGAGGTCAGACCACTTGTTGCCTGAGGTCAGACCACTTGTTGCCTGAGGTCTGACCATTTGTTGCCTGAGGTCAGACCACTTGTTGCCTGACGTCTGACCACTTGCTGCCTGAGGTCAGACCACTTGTTGCCTGAGGTCAGACCACTTGTTGCCTGAGGTCAGACCACTTGTTGCCTGAGGTCAGACCACTTGTTGCCTGAGGTTAGACCACTTGTTGCCTGAGGTCAGACCACTTGTTGCATGAGGTCTGACCACTTGTTGCATGAGGTCTGACCACTTGTTGCCTGAGGTCAGACCACTTGTTGCATGAGGTCTGACCACTTGTTGCCTGAGGTCAGACCACTTGTTGCCTGAGGTCAGACCACTTGTTGCATGAGGTCTGACCACTTGTTGCATGAGGTCAGACCACTTGTTGCCTGAGGTCAGACCACTTGTTGCCTGAGGTCTGACCACTTGTTGCCTGAGGTCAGACCACTTGCTGCCTGAGGTCAGACCACTTGTTGCCTGAGGTCAGACCACTTGTTGCCTGAGGTCTGACCACTTGTTGCCTGAGGTCAGACCACTTGTTGCCTGAGGTCAGACCACTTGTTGCCTGAGGTCAGACCACTTGTTGCCTGAGGTCAGATCACTTGTTGCCTGAGGTCAGACCACTTGTTGCCTGAGGTCAGACCACTTGTTGCCTGAGGTCTGACCACTTGTTGCCTGAGGTCTGACCACTTGTTGCCTGAGGTCAGACCACTTGTTGCCTGAGGTCTGACCACTTGTTGCCTGAGGTCAGACCACTTGTTGCCTGAGGCCTGACCACTTGTTGCCTGAGGTCTGACCACCTGTTGCCTGAGGTCTGACCACTTGTTGCCTGAGGTCTGACCACTTGTTGCCTGAGGTCAGACCACTTGTTGCCTGAGGTCTGACCACTTGTTTTCTGAGGTCTGACCACTTGTTGCCTGAGGTCAGACCACTTGTTGCCTGAGGTCTGACCACTTGTTGCCTGAGGTCAGACCACTTGTTGCCTGAGGTCTGACCACTTTTTGCCTGAGGTCTGACCACCTGTTGCCTGAGGTCTGACCACTTGTTGCCTGAGGTCTGACCACTTGTTGCCTGAGGTCTGACCACTTGTTGCCTGAGGTCTGACCACTTGTTGCCTGAGGTCTGACCACTTGTTGCCTGAGGTCAGACCACTTGTTGCCTGAGGTCAGACCACTTGTTGCCTGAGGTCTGACCACTTGTTGCCTGAGGTCTGACCACTTGTTGCCTGAGGTCAGACCACTTGTTGCCTGAGGTCTGACCACTTGTTGCCTGAGGTCTGACTACTTGTTGCATGAGGTCAGACCACTTGTTGCCTGAGGTCAGACCACTTGTTGCCTGAGGTCAGCCCACTTGTTGTCTGAGGTCAGACACTTGTTGCATGAGGTCTGACCACTTTTTGGAGGTCAGACCACTTGTTGCCTGAGGTCTGACCACTTGTTGCCTGAGGTCAGACCACTTGTTGCCTGAGGTCTGACCACTTGTTGCCTGAGGTCTGACCACTTGTTGCCTGAGGTCAGACCACTTGTTGCCTGAGGTCAGACCACTTGTTGCCTGAGGTCAGACCACTTTTTGCCTGAGGTCAGACCACTTGTTGCCTGAGGTCTGGCCACTTGTTGCCTGAGGTCAGACCACTTGTTGCCTGAGGTCAGACCACTTGTTGCCTGAGAGGTCAGACCACTTGTTGCCTGAGGTCTGACCACTTGTTGCCTGAGGTCAGACCACTTGTTGCCTGAGGTCAGACCACTTTTGCCTGAGGTCAGACCACTTGTTGCCTGAGGTCAGACCACTTGTTGCCTGAGGTCAGACCACTTGTTGCCTGAGGTCAGACCACTTGTTGCCTGAGGTCAGACCACTTGTTGCCTGAGGTCAGACCACTTGTTGCCTGAGGTCAGACCACTTGTTGCCTGAGGTCAGACCACTTGTTGCCTGAGGTCAGACCACTTGTTGCCTGAGGTCAGACCACTTGTTGCCTGAGGTCAGACCACTTGTTGCCTGAGGTCAGACCACTTGTTGCATGAGGTCTGACCACTTGTTGCCTGAGGTCTGACCACTTGTTGCCTGAGGTCAGACCACTTGTTGCATGAGGTCAGACCACTTGTTGCCTGAGGTCAGACCACTTGTTGCCTGAGGTCAGACCACTTGTTGCATGAGGTCTGACCACTTGTTGCATGAGGTCAGACCACTTGTTGCCTGAGGTCAGACCACTTGTTGCCTGAGGTCAGACCACTTGTTGCCTGAGGTCAGACCACTTGTTGCCTGAGGTCAGACCACTTGTTGCCTGAGGTCAGACCACTTGTTGCCTGAGGTCAGACCACTTGTTGCCTGAGGTCAGACCACTTGTTGCCTGAGGTCAGACCACTTGTTGCCTGAGGTCTGACCACTTGTTGCCTGAGGTCAGACCACTTGTTGCCTGAGGTCTGACCACTTGTTGCCTGAGGTCTGACCACTTGTTGCCTGAGGTCTGACCACTTGTTGCCTGAGGTCTGACCACTTGTTGCCTGAGGTCTGACCACTTGTTGCCTGAGGTCTGACCACTTGTTGCCTGAGGTCAGACCACTTGTTGCCTGAGGTCTGACCACTTGTTGCCTGAGGTCTGACCACTTGTTGCCTGAGGTCTGACCACTTGTTGCCTGAGGTCTGACCACTTGTTGCCTGAGGTCTGACCACTTGTTGCCTGAGGTCTGACCACTTGTTGCCTGAGGTCTGACCACTTGTTGCCTGAGGTCAGACCACTTGTTGCCTGAGGTCAGACCACTTGTTGCCTGAGGTCTGACCACTTGTTGCCTGAGGTCTGACCACTTGTTGCCTGAGGTCTGACCACTTGTTGTTTGAGGTCAGACCACTTGTTGCCTGAGGTCTGACCACTTGTTTCCTGAGATCTGACCACTTGTTGCCTGAGGTCAGACCACTTGTTGCATGAGGTCTGACCACTTGTTGCCTGAGGTCAGACCACTTGTTGCCTGAGGTCAGACCACTTGTTGCCTGAGGTCAGACCACTTGTTGCCTGAGGTCAGACCACTTGTTGCCTGAGGTCAGACCACTTGTTGCCTGAGGTCTGACCACTTGTTGCCTGAGGTCTTGACCACTTGTTGCCTGAGGTCAGACCACTGGTTGCCAGAGGCCAGACCACTGGTTGCCTGAGGTCAGACCACTTGTTGCCTGAGGTCAGACCACTTGTTGCCTGAGGTCAGACCACTTTTTGCCTGAGGTCAGACCACTTGTTGCCTGAGGTCAGACCACTTGTTGCCTGAGGTCAGTTGCCTGAGGTCCACTTGTTGCCTGAGGTCTTGACCACTTGTTGCCTGAGGTCAGACCACTTGTTGCCTGAGGTCAGACCACTTGTTGCCTGAGGTCAGACCACTTGTTGCCTGAGGTCAGACCACTTGTTGCCTGAGGTCAGACCACTTGTTGCCTGAGGTCTGACCACTTGTTGCCTGAGGTCAGACCACTTGTTGCCTGAGGTCAGACCACTTGTTGCCTGAGGTCAGACCACTTGTTGCCTGAGGTCAGACCACTTGTTGCCTGAGGTCAGACCACTTGTTGCCTGAGGTCAGACCACTTGTTGCCTGAGGTCAGACCACTTGTTGCCTGAGGTCAGACCACTTGTTGCCTGAGGTCAGACCACTTGTTGCCTGAGGTCTGACCACTTGTTGCCTGAGGTCAGACCACTTGTTGCCTGAGGTCAGACCACTTGTTGCCTGAGGTCAGACCACTTGTTGCCTGAGGTCAGACCACTTGTTGCCTGAGGTCTGACCACTTGTTGCCTGAGGTCTGACCACTTGTTGCCTGAGGTCTGACCACTTGTTGTCTGAGGTCTGACCACTTGTTGCCTGAGGTCAGACCACTTGTTGCCTGAGGTCTGACCACTTGTTGCCTGAGGTCAGACCACTTGTTGCCTGAGGTCAGACCACTTGTTGCCTGAGGTCAGACCACTTGTTGCCTGAGGTCTGACCACTTGTTGCCTGAGGTCAGACCACTTGTTGCCTGAGGTCTGACCACTTGTTGCCTGAGGTCTGACCACTTGTTGCCTGAGGTCAGACCACTTGTTGCCTGAGGTCAGACCACTTGTTGCCTGAGGTCAGACCACTTGTTGCCTGAGGTCAGACCACTTGTTGCCTGAGGTCTGACCACTTGTTGCCTGCCTGAGGTCAGACCACTTGGTGCCTGAGGTCAGACCACTTGTTGCCTGAGGTCAGACCACTTGTTGCCTGAGGTCAGACCACTTGTTGCCTGAGGTCAGACCACTTGTTGCCTGAGGTCAGACCACTTGACCACTTGTTGCCTGAGGTCAGACCACTTGAGTTGCCTGAGGTCAGACCACTTGTTGCCTGAGGTCAGACCACTTGTTGCCTGAGGTCAGACCACTTGTTGCCTGCGGTCAGACCACTTGTGGCCTGAGGTCAGACCACTTGTTGCCTGAGGTCAGACCACTTGTTGCCTGAGGTCAGACCACTTGTTGCCTGAGGTCAGACCACTTGTTGCCTGAGGTCAGACCACTTGTTGCCTGAGGTCAGACCACTTGTTGCCTGAGGTCTGACCACTTGTTGCCTGAGGTCAGACCACTTGTTGCCTGAGGTCAGACCACTTGTTGCCTGAGGTCTGACCACTTGTTGCCTGAGGTCAGACCACTTGTTGCCTGAGGTCAGACCACTTGTTGCCTGAGGTCTGACCACTTGTTGCCTGAGGTCAGACCACTTGTTGCCTGAGGTCAGACCACTTGTTGCCTGAGGTCTGACCACTTGTTGCCTGAGGTCAGACCACTTGTTGCCTGAGGTCAGACCACTTGTTGCCTGAGGTCAGACCACTTGTTGCCTGAGAGTCAGACCACTTGTTGCCTGAGGTCAGACCACTTGTTGCCTGAGGTCAGACCACTTGTTGCCTGAGGTCAGACCACTTGTTGCCTGAGGTCAGACCACTTGTTGCCTGAGGTCCCACTTGTTGCCTGAGGTCAGACCACTTGTTGCCTGAGGTCAGACCACTTGTTGCCTGAGGTCTGAGTTGCATGAGGTCAGACCACTTGCTGCCTGAGGTCAGACCACTTGTTGCCTGAGGTCTGACCACTTGTTGCCTGAGGTCAGACCACTTGTTGCTTGAGGTCAGACCACTTGTTGCCTGAGGTCAGACCACTTGTTGCCTGAGGTCAGACCACTTGTTGCCTGAGGTCAGACCACTTGTTGCCTGAGGTCTGACCACTTGTTGCCTGAGGTCTAACCACTTGTTGCCTGAGGTCTGACCACTTGTTGCCTGAGGTCAGACCACTTGTTGCCTGAGGTCAGACCACTTGTTGCCTGAGGTCAGACCACTTGTTGCCTGAGGTCAGACCACTTGTTGCCTGAGGTCAGACCACTTGTTGCCTGAGGTCAGACCACTTGTTGCCTGAGGTCAGACCACTTGTTGCCTGAGGTCAGACCACTTGTTGCCTGAGGTCAGACCACTTGTTGCCTGAGGTCAGACCACTTGTTGCCTGAGGTCAGACCACTTGTTGCCTGAGGTCAGACCACTTGTTGCCTGAGGTCAGACCACTTGTTGCCTGAGGTCAGACCACTTGTTGCCTGAGGTCAGACCACTTGTTGCCTGAGGTCAGACCACTTGTTGCCTGAGGTCAGACCACTTGTTGCCTGAGGTCAGACCACTTGTTGCCTGAGGTCAGACCACTTGTTGCCTGAGGTCAGACCACTTGTTGCCTGAGGTCAGACCACTTGTTGCCTGAGGTCAGACCACTTGTTGCCTGAGGTCAGTCCACTTGTTGCCTGAGGTCACCACTTGTTGCCTGAGGTCAGACCACTTGTTGCCTGAGGTCAGACCACTTGTTGCCTGAGGTCAGACCACTTGTTGCCTGAGGTCAGACCACTTGTTGCCTGAGGTCAGACCACTTGTTGCCTGAGGTCAGACCACTTGTTGCCTGAGGTCAGACCACTTGTTGCCTGAGGTCAGACCACTTGTTGCCTGAGGTCAGACCACTTGTTGCCTGAGGTCAGACCACTTGTTGCCTGAGGTCAGACCACTTGTTGCCTGAGGTCAGACCACTTGTTGCCTGAGATCAGACCACTTGTTGCCTGAGGTCAGACCACTTGTTGCCTGAGGTCAGACCACTTGTTGCCTGAGGTCAGACCACTTGTTGCCTGAGGTCAGACCACTTGTTGCCTGAGTTGCCTGAGATCAGACCACTTGTTGCCTGAGGTCAGACCACTTGTTGCCTGAGGTCAGACCACTTGTTGCCTGAGGTCAGACCACTTGTTGCCTGAGGTCAGACCACTTGTTGCCTGAGGTCAGACCACTTGTTGCCTGAGGTCAGACCACTTGTTGCCTGAGGTCAGACCACTTGTTGCCTGAGGTCAGACCTAGTCTCGACATTCCCTAACAGACATATGCTACTGCCTTCGGCTTGTCATCTGTTGATTCTTTTTTTTCACTATTCTTCTTCTTCTTTACCAGCCTTTTCCATTCTTATCAGTCTTGTTTACCCTACTTCTTTATTTCCTAGCAATTTACTTAATGCGTACCAGACCAGTCATAGTATCCTAAGACCTTTGTTTCTGTCCATGTTTCAGGTATTGTGTCGTATACTGGAGCACACATCACCAAGGTTCAATTAGTAAGCAGTGAATATGTGTGTGTGTGTGTGTGTGTGTGTGTGTGTACTCACCTAGTTGTACTCACCTAGTTGAGGTTGCGGGGGTCGAGTCCGAGCTCCTGGCCCCGCCTCTTCACTGATCGCTACTAGGTCACTCTCCCTGAGCCGTGAGCTTTATCGTACCTCTGCTTAAAGCTATGTATGGATCCTGCCTCCACTACATCGCTTCCCAAACTATTCCACTTACTGACTACTCTGTGGCTGAAGAAATACTTCCTAACATCCCTGTGATTCATCTGTGTCTTTAGCTTCCAACTGTGTCCCCTTGTTACTGTGTCCAATCTCTGGAACATCCTGTTTTTGTCCACCTTGTCAATTCCTCTCAGTATTTTGTATGTCGTTATCATGTCCCCCCTATCTCTCCTGTCCTCCAGTGTCGTCAGGTTGATTTCCCTTAACCTCTCCTCGTAGGACATACCTCTTAGCTCTGGGACTAGTCTTGTTGCAAACCTTTGCACTTTCTCTAGTTTCTTTACGTGCTTGGCTAGGTGTGGGTTCCAAACTGGTGCCGCATACTCCAATATGGGCCTAACGTATACGGTGTACAGGGTCCTGAACGATTCCTTATTAAGATGTCGGAATGCTGTTCTGAGGTTTGCTAGGCGCCCATATGCTGCAGCAGTTATTTGGTTGATGTGCGCTTCAGGAGATGTGCCTGGTGTTATACTCACCCCAAGATCTTTTTCCTTGAGTGAGGTTTGTAGTCTCTGACCCCCTAGACTGTACTCCGTTTGCGGCCTTCTTTGCCCTTCCCCAATCTTCATGACTTTGCACTTGGTGGGATTGAACTCCAGGAGCCAATTGCTGGACCAGTTCTGCAGCCTGTCCAGATCCCTTTGTAGTTCTGCCTGGTCTTCGATCGAGTGTATTCTTCTCATCAACTTCACGTCATCTGCAAACAGGGACACCTCAGAGTCTATTCCTTCCGTCATGTCGTTCACAAATACCAGAAACAGCACTGGTCCTAGGACTGACCCCTGCGGGACCCCGCTGGTCACAGGTGCCCACTCTGACACCTCGCCACGTACCATGACTCGCTGCTGCCTTCCTGACAAGTATTCCCTGATCCATTGTAGTGCCTTCCCTGTTATCCCTGCTTGGTCCTCCAGTTTTTGCACCAATCTCTTGTGTGGAACTGTGTCAAACGCCTTCTTGCAGTCCAAGAAAATGCAATCCACCCACCCCTCTCTCTCTTGTCTTACTGCTGTCACCATGTCATAGAACTCCAGTGTGTGTGTGTGTGTGTGTGTGTGTGTGTGTGCATGTGTTTGTGTATGTGTGTGTGTGTGTGCGTGAGTGTGTGTACTCACCTATATGTACTCACCTACATGTGGTTGCAGGGGTCGAGTCACAGCTGCTGGCCCCGCCTCTTCACTGGTTGATACTAATTCACTCTCTCCCTGCTCCATGATATTTATCATACCTCTTCTTAAAGCTATTTATGGAACTTGCTTCCACTACTTCACTCTCCAGATTATTCCAGTTCCTGACAACTCTAAGACTAAAGAAATACTTCCTAACATCCCTATGACTCATCTGGGTTTTCAGTTTCCAATTGTGTCCCCTTGTTTCTGTATCCCATCTCTGAAACATTCGATCCGTGTCCACCTTGTCAATGCCTCTTAGTATTTTATACGTTGTTATCATGTCCCCTCTATCCCTCCTATCCTCTAGTCATCAGGTTGAGTTCCCTTAACCTCTCCTCATAAGACATACCCCTCAGTTCCGGGAATAATCGTGTTGCAAATTTTTGCACTTTCTCCAATTTCGTGACGTGTTTGATTAGGTGAGGGTTCCATACTGGCGCTGCATATTCCAGTATAGGCCTTACGTACACTGTGTACAATGTCGTGAATGACTCCTTACTCAGATGTCTAAACGCCAATCTCAGGTTTGCCAATCTCCCATATGCTGCAGCAGTTATTTGATTGATGTGTGCCTCAGGGGACATGTTCGTTATAATGCTTACCCCAAGATCGTTTTCTTTAACTGACGTTTGCAGCTGTTGGTTTCCTAACCTGTACTCCGTCTGCGGTCTTCTGTGTCCTTCCCCAATCTTCATGACCTTACACTTACTGGGGTTAAACTCCAGGAGCCATTTGTCGGATCATACTTGTAGTTTGTCCAGATCCCCTTGTAATCTTAACTGATCCTCGCCCACATGTATTCTCCTCTTCAGTTTCACATCATCAGCGAACAATGACACTTCTGAATCTATTCCTTCCACCATATCATGCACCTATACAAGAAACAGCACCGGGCCTAGGACTGAACCTTGTGGAACCCCACTCGACACATTCGCCCACACCGACACTTCAGCACGTACCAACACACGTTGTTTCCTTCTTGTCAGGTATTCCCTGATCCATTGCAGTAATTTCCCCGTTATTCCTGCCTGCTCTTCTAATTTTTGCACCAGTCTCTTGTGTGGTACTGTGTCAAAAGCCTTCTTGCAATCTAAAAAGATGCAATCTACCCATCCCTCTCTCTCCTGTCTTACTTCTGTTACCTTATCGTAGAACTCAAGTAAATTTGTGACACAGGATTTCCCATCTCTGAAGCCGTGCTGACTGTCATGTATGAGCCCAATCTTTTCAATGTGTTCCACTACTTTTCTCCTGATAATCTTTTCCATGACTTTACATACTATACAAGTCAGTGACACTGGTCTGTAGTTTAATGCTGCCTGTCTGTCCCCTTTCTTAAAAAATGGAACTACATGTGCTGTCTTCCACGCCTCAGGCAACTGCCCTGTTTCGATAGATTTACTGAAGATTGCTGCTAATGGCACACACAGTTCCTCTGCTCCCTCTCTCAGTATCCATGGAGATATGTTATCTGGGCCCTCCGCCTTTGAGGTATCGAGTTCGTCTAGCAGTTTCTTCACCTCTACGTTGGTTATGTGTATTGTGTCCAGCGCCTGCTGGTGCACCCTACCTCCACAGTTTGCTGGAAGCATTCCTGACTCTATTGTGAATACTTCTCTAAATCTTTTGTTTAGTTCATCACATACTTCTTGGTCACTCTTCGTCAGCTCCTCTCCTTCTTTCCTCAGCCTGATTACCTGGTCCTTGACTGTTGTTTTTCTCCTAATGTGACTGTATAACAACTTTGGTTCAGATTTGACTTTTGATGCTATGTCGTTCTCGTATTGCCTCTGGGCCTCTCTCCTTATCCTTGCATATTCGTTTCTGGTTCTTCTGCTCAGCTCCTTGTTTTCTTGAGTCCTTTGCCTTCTATACCTTTTCCATGTTCTAGCACACTTGGCTTTGGCCTCTTTACACCTCCAATTAAACCATGGACTCTGGTCTTACCATTTTTTCTGTTGGGCTTTGGTATGAACCTTTCCTCTGCCTCCCTTCACTTAGTGATTACTATTTCCATCATTTCATTTACTGTCTTTCCATCTAGTTCTCTTTCCCACTGCACTTCATGCAGGAAACTTCTCATTCCTATGTAGTCTCCTTTTTGAAGTTTGGTTTCTTTCTTTGTTCTCGTGCTGCTGCATTCTCCACTTTTAACTCGACAAGATATTCAAAACTCAGGACATCATGATCACTAGCGCCAAGGAGTCTTTCGTGGGTGATATCCCTTATGTCTGAACTATTCAAGGTGAATATGAGATCCAGCCTTGCTGCAACATCCTCTCCTCTCTCTCTGGTTGTATCCCTAACGTGTTGATGCATGAAGTGCGTGTGTGTGTGTGTGTGTGTGTGTGTGTGTGTGTGTGTGTACTCACCTAATTGTGGTTGCAGGGGTCGAGACTCAGCTCCTGGCCCCGCCTCTTCACTGATCGCTACTGGGTCCTCTCTCTCTCTGCTTCTTGAGCTTTGTCATACCTCTTCTTAAAACTATGTATGGTTCCTGCCTCCACTACTTCATTTGCTAGGCTATTCCACTTGCTGACAACTCTATGACTGAAGAAGTACTTCCTAACGTCCCTGTGACTCGTCTGAGTCTTCAGCTTCCAGTTGTGACCCCTTGTCCCTGTGTCCCCTCTCTGGAACATCCTATCTCTGTCCACCTTGTCTATTCCCCGCAGTATCTTGTATGTCGTTATCATGTCTCCCCTGACCCTTCTGTCCTCCAGTGTCGTCAGTCCGATTTCCCTTAACCTTTCCTCGTACGACATTCCCTTGAGCTCTGGGACTAGCCTTGTTGCAAACCTTTGTACTTTCTCTAACTTCTTGACGTGCTTGACCAGGTGTAGGTTCCAGACTGGTGCTGCATACTCCAGTATGGGCCTAACATACACAGTGTACAGTGTCTTGAACGAATCCTTATTAAAGTATCGGAACGCTATTCTCAGGTTTGTCAGGCGCCCGTATGCTGCAGCAGTTATTTGGTTGATGTGTGCCTCCGGTGATGTGCTCGGTGTTATGGTCACCCCAAGGTCTTTCTCCCTGAGTGAGGTCTGCCCCTCCCCAATCTTCATGACTTTGCATTTGGCTGGATTGAATTCGAGAAGCCAGTTACTGGACCACATGTCCAGCCTAGGTCTCTTTGCAGTCCTGCCTCATCCTCCTCCGATTTAATTCTTCTCATCAACTTCACATCATCTGCGAACAAGGACACTTCAGAGTCTATTCCTTCCATCATGTCGATCCTCCAGCTTCTGCGCTAATCTCTTGTGGGGAACTGTGTCAAAGGCCTTCCTGCAGCCTAGGAAAACGCAATCTACCCACCCCTCTCTCTCGTGTCTTACTTCTGTTACCTTGTCATAAAACTCCAGGAGGTTTGTGATACAGGATTTGCCTTCCATGAACCCATGCTGGTTTTCATTTATAATCTTGTTCCTTTCCAGGTGTTCGACCACTCTCCTCCTGATAATCTTCTCCATGACTTTGCACACAATACATGTCAGAGACACAGGTCTGTAGTTTAGTGCCTCGTTTCTGTTTCCTTTCTTAAATATGGGGACTACATTAGCTGTCTTCCATTTCTCAGGTAGTTGCCCAGTTTCAAGGGATGTGTTGAAGATTGTGGTTAGAGGCACGCACAGCATCTCTGCTCCTTCTCTAAGGACCCATGGGGAGATGTTGTCCGGTCCCATCGCCTTTGAGGTGTCAAGGTCACTTAAGAGCTTCTTCACCTCCTCCTCAGTTGTTCGTATGTCATCCAACACTTGTTGGTATATTCCCTCTTGATGTTCCCTTCTGTGCTGTCTTCCCACAGCCCTTCCTGTCTCTACTGTAAAAACTTCCTTAAATCTCCTGTTCAGCTCCTCACATACCTCCTGATCATTTCTTGTGAGTTCTCCACCTTCTGTCCTTAATCTGATCACCTGGTCTTTGACTGTTGTCTTCCTCCTGATGTGGCTATACAACAGTTTCGGGTCAGTCTTGATTCTCGATGCTATGTCATTTTCATACTGTCGCTGGGCCTCCCTCCTTACCTTTGCATACTCATTCCTGGCTCTGCGACTGATCTCCCTATTTTCGTGTGTTCTCTGCCTTCTGTACTTTTTCCATTCTCTATTGCACTTTGTTTTTGCCTCCTTACACCGTCGGGTAAACCAGGGGCTCGTTCCGGTCATCCCATTGTTACTGTTGCCCTTGGGAATAAACTTTTCCACTGCCTCCTTGCATTTTGTTGTTACATATTCCATCATTTCATTTACTGGCTTTCCTGCCAGTTCTCTGTCCCACTGGACCTCCTGCAGTAAGTTCTTCAACCCTATGTAGTCCCCTCTTTTATAGTCAGGCTTTTCCCATTCAACTCCTGTTATTCTCTCCACTTGCAGCTCTACTATGTATTCAAAGCACAGAACCACGTGGTCGCTAGCTCCTAGGGGACTCTCATACTTGATGTCCTCAATGTCTGAGCTGCCCAGGGTGAACACAAGGTCCAATCTTGCTGGTTCATCCTCCCCTCTCACTCTGGTAGTGTCCTTAACATGTTGGTGCATGAGGTTTTCCAGCACCACGTCCAACATCCTGGCTCTCCATGTTTCGGGACCCCCATGTGGCTCCAGGTTTTCCCAGTCGATCTCCCTGTGGTTGAAATCCCCCATAACCAGCAACTTTGCTCTGTTGGAATGAGCTCTTCTTGCCACCTCAGCAAGTGTGTCCACCATTGCTCTGTTGCTCTCTTCATATTCCTCTCTTGGCCTCCTGCAGTTCTGTGATGGATTATACATCACTGCAATGACCACTTTGTGTTCCCCAGACTGAAGTGTACCTGCTATGTAGTCTCTTTCTCCCGTCTCATCTATGCCTTCCATTTTCTCGAATTTCCATCTGTTTTTTACGAGCAGAGCAACCCCACCTCCCCCCCTGCCCCTTCTATCTTTCCTCATGATCTGGTATCCTGGTGGGAAGATTGCATCTGTTATTGTCTCTGTGAGTTTTGTTTCTGTAACTGCTATGATGTCTGGGGACTTCTCATTGATTCTTTCTTGCCATTCCTCATGTTTATTCGTTAATCCATCTGCATTTGTGTACCAAACCTTCAACTTCTGTTCTAATACTGTAACTGTGGTGCGGGGGGGGGGGGGGTGGAAACAGAGGGATCGGTGTGTGATGGTTGGTTTGGATTGTTCAGTTGCCTTGGGGGTGTCGTGGCTGGAGTCCTTCTGCAGGTGTTTCTGGGGTGTACTCACCTATTTGTACTCACCTATTTGTGGTTGCAGGGGTCGATTCATAGCTCCTGGCCCCGCCTCTTCGCTGATTGCTACTAGGTCCTCTCTCTCCCTGCCCCATGAGCTTTATCATACCTCGCCTTAAAACTATGTATGGTTCCCGCCTCCACTACGTCACTTTCTAGGCTATTCCACGGCCTGACTACTCTATGATTGAAGAAATACTTCCTAACATCCCTTTGATTCATCTGAGTCTTCAACTTCCAATTGTGACCTCTTGTGTCTGTGTCCCCTCTCTGGAACATCCCGTCTTTGTCCACCTTGTCTATTCCGCGCAGTATTTTACATGTCGTTATCATGTCTCCCCTGACCCTCCTGTCCTCCAGTGTCGTCAGGCCGATTTCCCTCAACCTTTCTTCGTAGGACAATCCCCGTAGCTCTGGGACTAGCCTTGTTGCAAACCTTTGCACTTTCTCTAATTTCTTGACGTGCTTGACTAGGTGTGGATTCCAAACTGGTGCTGCATACTCCAGTATGGGCCTGACGTAAATGGTATACAGAGTCTTGAACGAATCCTTACTGAGGTATCGGAACGCTATCCGTAGGGTTGCCAGGCGCCCGAATGCTGCAGCAGTTATCTGATTGATGTGCGCCTCAGGAGATATGCTCGGTGTTATACTCACCCCCAGATCTTTTTCCTTGAGTGAGGTTTGCAGTCTTTGGCCATCTAAACTATATTGTGTCTGCTGTCTTCTTTGCCCTTCCCCAATCTTCATGACTTTGTATTTGGCATGGTTAAACTCAAGGAGCCAGTTGCTGGACCAGGCTTGTAGCCTGTCCAGGTCTCTTTGTAGTCCTGCCTGATCCTCATCCGATTTGATTCTTCTCATTAACTTCACATCATCTGCAAACAATGACACTTCTGAGTCTATCCCTTCCGTTATGTCGTTCACATATACCAAGAACAGCACAGGTCCTAGGACTGACCCCTGTGGAACGCCGCTTGTCAGAGGCGCCCACTCTGACACCTCGTCTCGTACCATGACTCGTTGTTGCCTCCCTGTCAGGTATTCTCTGATCCATTGCAGTGCCTTTCCTGTTATGTGTGCCTGATCCTCTAGCTTTTGCAGTAACCTCTTGTGAGGAACTGTGTCGAAGGCCTTTTTGCAGTCCAAAAAAATGCAGTCGATCCACCCCTCTCTCTCTTGTCTTCTGTCACCTTGTCCTAAAACTCTAGTAGGTTTGTGACACAGGATTTTCCTTCCCTGAAACCGTGCTGGTTGTCAATTATACACTTGTTTCTTTCCAGGTGCTCCACCACTCTCCTCCTGATGATCTTCTCCATGACCTTGCATACTATACACGTTAGTGATACAGGTCTGTAGTTTAGTGCCTCATGTCTGTCTCCCTTTTTAAAAATTGGGACTACATTTGCCATGTGTGTGTGTGTGTGTGTGTGTGTGTGTGTGTACTCACCTATTTGCACTCATCTATTTGTGGTTGCAGGGGTCGAGTCATAGCTCGTGGCTCCGGCTCTTCACTGATCGTTATTAGGCCCACCCTCTCTCTCCCTGCTCCATGAGATTTATCAAACCTCGTCTTGAAACTATGTATGGTTCCTGACTCCACTACATCACTTGTCAGACTATTCCACTGCCTGACAACTCTATAACTAAATAAATATTTTCTAACATTCCTTTGAATAATCTGAGTCTTCAACTTCCAATTGTGACCCCTTGTTTCTGTGTCCCGTCTCTGCAACATCCCGTCCTTTCCCACCGTGTCAATTCCTCGCAGTATTTTGAATGTTGTTATCATGTCTTCCCTAACCCTCCTGTCCTCCAGCGTCGTCAGGCTGATTTCCCTTAACCTCTCTTCGTATGACAGTCCCCTCAGCTCTGGGACAAGTCTTGTTGCAAACCTAAGCAATTTCTCTAATTTCTTGACTTGCTTGACAAGGTGTGGGTTCCAAATTGGTGCTGCATACTCCAGTATGGGCCTGACGTGCATGGTATACAGAGACTGAGGTATCGGAACGCTATTCTTAGGTTTGCCAGGTGCCCATAAGCTGCAGCAGTTATCTGATTGATGTGCGCCTCAGGAGATGTGCTCGGTATTATACTCACCCCAAGACCTTTTTCCTTGAGTGAGGTTTGCAGTCTTTGGCCACCTAAACTGTGGTCTTCTTTGCCCTTCCCCAATCTTCACGACTTTGCATTTGGTAGGGTTAAACTCAAGTAGCCAGTTGCTGGACCAGGCTTGTAGCCTGTCCAGGTCTCTTTGTAGTCCTGCCTGATCCTCATCCGGTGTAATTCTCCTTATTAATTTCACATCATCTGCAAACAGGGACACTTCTGAGTCTATCCCTTCCGTCATGTCATTCACATATACCAATAACAGCACAAGCTCTAGGAATGACCCCTGTGGAACGCCGCTCGTCACAGGCGCCCACCTTGACTCTTCGTCACGTCCCATGACTCGTTGTTGCTTCCCTGTCAGATATTCCCTGATCCATTGCAGTGCCTTTCCTGTTATAAGTGCCTGATCCTCTAGCCTTTGCATTAACCTCTTTTGAGGAGCTGTGTCGAAGGCCTCCTTGCAGTTCAAGAAAATGCAGCCTATCCACCCCTCTCTATCGTGTCTTACTTCCGTTACCTTGTCATAAAATTCCAGCAGGTTGTGACACTGGATTTTCCTTCCCTGAAATCGTGCTGGTTGTCGTTCATAACCTTGAATCTTTCTAGGTGCTCCACTAGTCTCCTCCTGATAATCTTCTCCATGATTTTGCATACTATACACTTCAGTAACACAGATCTGTAGTTTAATGCCTCGTGTTTTTCTCGTTTCTTAAAAATTGGGACTACATTTCCCATCTTCCATACCTCAGGTAGTTGCCCAGTTTCACTGGATGTGTTGAAGATTTTTGTTAGTGACACACACAGCATCTCTGCTCCCTCTCTTTGGACCCACGGAGAGATGTTGTCCTGTCCCACCGCCTTTGAGATATCAAGTTCACATAGCAGCTTTTTCACCTCCTCCTCATTTGTGTGTATTTCATCTAACATTTGTTGGTGTATCCATATTCTCATTTCCTGGAGTCCTTCCTGTCTCCATTGAAAATACTTCTTTAAATCTTATGTTGAGCTCCTTACATACCTCTTGGTCATTTCTTGTGAACACCCTACCTTCCTTCCTCAGCCTGATTACCTGGTCCTTGACTTTTGTTTTCCTCCTGATGTGGCTATTCAACAGCTTTGGGTCAGATTTGTCTTTCGATGTTATGTCATTTTCGTATTGTCGCTTCTTATCTGTGCATATTCGTTTCTGGCTCATGGGCTAATCTCTTTACTTTCCTGGGTTCTTTGTCTTCTGTTCTTTTTCCATTCTCTAGTGCAGTTAGTTTTTGCCTCCCTACACTTTTAGGAGAACCAAGGACTCGTTCTGGTCTTCCCATTATTTCTGTTGCCCTTGGGAACAAACCTCTCCTCTGTCTTCATGCATTTCGTTGTCACATAGTACATCATTTATTTTACTGGTTTTCCTACCAGTTCTCTTTCCCACTAAACATCTTGCAGGACGTTTCTCATGCCTGTGTAGTCCCCTTTATGTAATTTGGCTTCTCCCATCCTATTCCTGCTACCCTCTCCACTTGTAGCTTAATTATGTATTCAAAGCTCAGAACCACGTGATCAGTAGCTCCAACTGGCCTTCCGTACGTGATATCCTCGATGTCCTAACTTCAAGGAGATTACTATGCCCAGTTTTCCTGGTTCATCCTCACCTCCCTCTCTGGTAGTGTCTGTAGCATGTTGATTCATGAGGTTTTCCAGTACCACATCCATCAAATTGGCTTTCCTGTTTCAGGACCCTCATGGGGCTCCAGGTTTTCCCGGTCAATTTCCTTGTGACTGAAATCACCCATAACTCGTAACTTTGCTCTACCCATGTGAGCTCTTCTGGCCACCTCGGCTAGTGTCCACCATTGCTCTGTTGCTCTCCTCGTATTCTTCTCTTCGCCTCCTGCAGTTCTGTGGCCGGCTGCAATTACCACCTTACGACCCCAGACTGGAATGTTCCTTCTATATAGTCCCTTTCGCCCATTCCATCCATTCCTTCCAATTTCTCAGATCCCCACCAGTTTCTAATGAGCAGTGCTCATTAGAAACTGGTGGGGGATCTGCTCCCTCTATCTTTTCTCAGGACCTGATATCTGGGTGGAAAGATTGCATCTGTTATCATCCTGGTGAGTTTCGTTTCTGTGAGTGCTATTATGTCTGAGGATATCTCCTTGAATCTTTCATGTCACTCTTCACATTTATTTGTTATTTCATCTGCATTTGTATACCAAACCTTCAATTTCTTTTCTAAAACTGTGGGGCACGTTGGGGTTGGGGAAGTGGGAGACCCGACGAGGAACTCTGGGGGCTTCTACTGTCCATCTCCATCTTTGTCTCTCTTTCCTCCTTTCATCTTCGTACCCTCTCTATCAGTTTCTGCATTTCTTCTCGTGTTCTCTCATGGTCGAGATACACCCTCTGGTATGCCGACATGTTTCTTAGTCGTGCTTTCTCCTGCAGGATCCTGTTTCCAGCCGATTCTGCCTTGAAAATCACTTTGACCAGCCGGTTTCTTCCTCTTGCAAACTCCCCTATTCTCAGAAAATTTGCCAACAGGGTCATGTCGTCTTCTCCTATTGCTCCGGAACTAGTCTTATTGCAAACCTATGCACTTTCTCTAGTTTCTTTACGTGCTTGGCTAGGTGTGGGTTCCAAACTGGTGCTGCATACTCCATTATGGGTCTAACGCACACAGTGTACAGGGTCCTGAACGATTCCTTATTGAGATGTCGGAATGCTGTTCTTAGGTTTGCTAGGCGCCCGTATGCTGCAGCAGTTATTTGGTTTATGTGCACCTCAGGAGATGTGCTCAGTGTTATACTCACCCAAGATACTTTTCCTTAAGTGAGGATTATAGTCTTTGAGCCCCCTAGAGTGCACTCCGTCTGCGGTCTTCTTTGCCCTTCCTCACTCTTCATGACTTTGCACTTGGTGGGGTTGAACTCCAGGAGCCAGTTGCTGGAACAGGCCTGCAGCCTATCAAGATCCCTTTGTAATTCTGCCTGATCCTCGTCCGATTGAATTCTTCTCATCAACTTCACATCATCTGCAAACAGGAACATTGAGTCTATTCCTTCCGTCATGTAGTTCACAAATACCAGAAACAGCTGCACCAGTTCTAGGACTGATCCCTGTGGAACCCCGCTCGTCACAGGCGCCCACTCTGACACCTCGTCACTTACCATGACTCGCTGTTGTCTTCGTGTGTGTGTGTGTGTGTGTGTGTGTGTGTGTGTGTGTGTGTGTGTGTGTGTGTGTGTGTGTGTGTGTGTGTGTGTGTGTGTGTGTGTGTGTGTGTGTGTGGGTGTGTGTGTGTGTGTGTGTGTGTGTGTGTGTGTGGGTGTGTGTGTGTGTGTGTGTGGATGGGTTGGTGGGTGGGTGGGTCGGTGGGCGGGTGTGTATGTACACGCCTATTTGTGGTTGCAGGAGTCAATTTAAATCTCCTGGCCCCATCTCTTTGCTGGTCACTACTAGTTCTCTCTCTCCTGGCTTCGAGAACCTTATCGTACCTTTATTTTAAGCCTATATATGGCTCCTGCCTCTACTCCTTCGTTCTCCAAGTCGTTCCACTTCCTGACTATTCTAAGGCTGAAAAAAATACTTCATAACGTCCCTGTTTCTCATCTGAGTTTTTATTTCCAGGAGTGCCTCATGTTCCTGTTTTCCATCTCTCAAACAAGTTGTCTTTATCCACCTTATAAATTCCTCTCAGTATTTTGTACATTGTTATTATATCCCCCCTTCCCTAGGCCTTTATTCCTCCTGTGTCATCAGGTTTGAGTTCCCTTAACTTCCCTTCATAAGACACACCACTTAGCCCGGGACTAGGCTCGTTCCAGTCTTTTATTGTATTATTTTTATTAGGCAGGAACGACAATTGTCGTTCTTGAAAGCATGATATTCAGCGCATTCCTCCTACACCCACTGAGCATCTGGGTTCCCATTCTCTATTTCTGACCAATCACAAGCCTTCCCTGAGTCGCTCCAGCTAAGTGGTGATGGCTTCTGCTCGCTTCCCATTGGTTGAGAGACCAAAATGTAAACACTTCTAGCTTGGCGTCGCCGAGAGACGTTTTTTAATCGAGTGACACTCATATACCCTTGGATTTTACCCTCTACAAAGTCGGTAAGTACTCATTTGTGTCTCTAGTGTGTAAATGAATAGTTTAGGCATATTTTGATATATATATATATATATATATATATATATATATATATATATATATATATATATATATATATATATATATATATATATATATATATATATATATATATATATGAAGTCTGTGTGAAGCATAATGTGAGTGCACCATGCAAAGGAAAAAAGTGCAACAAAAAAAGACCGATATATATCGTTTTTGCCTATTTGGGCCCAATTTTAATTTTCAGTAAATAAATATTTATAAAAAAAAATTTAATGCATATATCAATTCTGTAGTAGTCTGGGTGTGTACACAACGTTTTTATTGTCCTTCCAGATCCATCAGAAATTGTTTTATGGTGAGCCCTCCAAAGACAAGTCCAAATATCTCTGCATTTTGGAGGAAAGTGACTCAGATCCAGAGCCAGATCACCAGGAATTGCTTGACAGTAGTGATGAGTGCTTGCCACAGGATGCTGAGGTGTCAAGTGATGATGAGGAGGAAGATAGACCATCCAAAAAGCCAAAATTCTCACAGGCCAGTGCCAGGCAAGCTACTTAGATGATAATTGTGCAGCAAACACAAACATCATGTCACATCCTCATTTTCCTTTGCCATATGCAAAGTAAATATATACATCAAGAAGGATAGAAATTGTACAAATTAGTGATCTAGAATGATTATTCTTTCTTAGGAAACTCAGGAATGTGGGAATTGAAAGTTATATCCCTTTGCAATGTGCCTATGTTGCTACTTGATTCATTTTTGTATTTTTTAATACTTACAAAATGTTTGAAAACAAGTTTAATTTATGTCTTTGATATTGTCTTTTTGTATAATAAAATTAAAAAATAGTTATTTGGTGTTTTATTAACAATTGCAACTTTGCAACATTTAAAAATGTTCACCCTTAGATAGGCAAGACCTACTTTTGTCGGTCTTCTCATATTGGCAATTGATTGAAAACAAACTTTCACACATTCTGACTCAAGAAATCGTAATGACACGATTGCAAACAAACCATACCCCCGGCCGGGATTGAACCCGCCACTTGAGCTAGAGTTCGTCACGGCCACGCTAGCTGGAGATTCGTCTGTAAAAACTTACATTTGTGGTCACAGAGGTGCCTGTGCTAACCTTCCTATGGTGTAGAAATATACCTAGTTGGATAAATCTTATTGTGGCTAGCTGGTCCAGTGGCTAACGCGACGGGCTGGAGTTTTGAGACTATGACCGCGGGTTCAATCCCGGCCGGGGGTATGGTTTCACATATTCCTTTGTATGGGCTCATTTACTTTATATTGAGACACACTATCCACTCATAGGGAAAAAACATTTAAAAATTCGCAATTTTCGTTTTTGCCTACCAAAGGGTTAATTAATAATAATAATAATACTTATGTCAGTATTATTATTATTATTATTATTATTATTATTATTATTATTATTATTATTAATATTATTATTTAAGTCAGGGGTTATAAATCTAAACTAAAATACTAAAATACGTAATTTTATTAACAAATTAATTGAATGAAAAAAGTATATTATTTTGTGTTTGTAAAATTATAAAGAAAAGCATGAAGAGATTGTTAAGAAAGTGTTGGATCCCGTTCTAGTATATCCGAGGCTCCTAGAGAGTGTTGGATCTCCTTCTCTTATTTTATATCTTCCAGAGAGTGCTGGATCCTATTCCGTTCTCTTTAAAGCCTGCTACAGAGTGTTGGATCCCATTCCGTTCTCTCAAGGCCCGGTGGCCTGGTGGCTAAAGCTCCCGCTTCACACACGGAGGGCCCGGGTTCGATTCCCGGCGGGTGGAAACATTTCGACACGTTTCCTTACACCTGTTGTCCTGTTCACCTAGCAGCAAATAGGTACCTGGGTGTTAGTCGACTGGTGTGGGTCGCATCCTGGGGGACAAGACAAGATTAAGGACCCCACGCGCTGTATAGCCCTTGTGGCTTAGCGCTTCTTTTTGATTATAATAATAATTAAGGACCCCAATGGAAATAAGTTAGACAGTCCTCGATGACGCACTGACTTTCTTGGGTTATCCTGGGTGGCTAACCCTCCGGGGTTAAAAATCCGAACGAAATCTTATCTTAGAAGCTCTTTGAGAGTATTGGATCCCGTACTGGTGTGTGTAAGACGACGGACAGTTAGGTTAGGTGAGGCAACGGATATAATTAGTGCCCCAGTTATCATGCGTGCTGAGGCATGATATTAAATCATTTTTACAGCTGCTGAGATAATATCGTTAGCGGCGGTGCCTGAGTGGCAGCAACCAGCTGAGTGGCAGTAACCAGCTGAGTGGCAGTACCAGCTGAGTAACAGTAACCAGCTGAGTGACAGCAACCAGCTGAGTGACAGTACCAGCTGAGTGGCAGTAACAAGCTGAGTGACAGTACCAGCTAAGTGGCAGTAACCAGCTGAGTGGCAGCAACCAGCTGAGTGGCAGCAACCAGCTGAGTGGCAGTAACCAGCTGAGTGGCAGTACCAGCTGAGTAACAGTAACCAGCTGAGTGGCAGCAACCAGCTGAGTGACAGTACCAGCTGAGTGGCAGTAACCAGCTGAGTGACAGTACCAGCTAAGTGGCAGTAACCAGCTGAGTGGCAGCAACCAGCTGAGTGGCAGTAACCAGCTGAGTGGCAGCAACCAGCTAAGTGACAGTAACCATCTGAGTGGCAGCAGCCAGCTGAGTTGCAGTAACCAGCTGAGTGACAGTATCCAGCTGAGTGGCAGTAACCAGCTGAGTGACAGTAACCAGCTAAGTGGCAGTAACCAGCTGAGTGGCAGCAACCAGCTGAGTGGCAGTAACCAGCTGAGTGACAGTATCCAGCTAAGTGGCAGTAACCAGCTGAGTGGCAGCAACCAGCTGAGTTGCAGTAACCAGCTGAGTGACAGTATCCAGCTGAGTGGCAGTAACCAGCTGAGTGACAGTAACCAGCTAAGTGGCAGTAACCAGCTAAGTGGCAGTAACCAGCTGAGTGACAGTAACCAGCTAAGTGGCAGCAACTAGCTAAGTGGCAGTAACCAGCTGAGTGGCAGCAACCAGCTGAGTGGCAGTAACCAGCTGAATGACAGTATCCAGCTGAGTGGCAGTAACCAGCTGAGTGACTAACCAGCTGAGTGGCAGTAACCAGCTGAGTGACAGTAACCAGCTGAGTGGCAGTAACCAGCTGAGTGACAGTAACCAGCTAAGTGGCAGTAACCAGCTGAGTGGCAGCAACCAGCTGAGTGGCAGTAACCAGCTGAGTGACAGTATCCAGCTGAGTGGCAGTAACCAGCTGAGTGACAGTAACCAGCTAAGTGGCAATAACCAGCTGAGTGGCAGTAACCAGCTGAGTGACAGTAACCAGCTGAGTGGCAGCAACCAGCTGAGTGGCAGCAACCGGATGAGTAACAGTAACCAGCTGAGTGGCAGCAACCAGCTGAGTGGCAGTAACCAGCTGAGTGGCAGTAACCAGCTGAGTGACAGTAACCAGCTGAGTGGCAGCAACCAGCTGAGTGGCAGTAACCAGCTGAGTGGCAGTACCAGCTGAGTCACAGTACCAGCTGAGTAACAGTAACCAGCTGAGTGACAGTAACCAGTTGAGCGGCAGCAACCAGCTGAGTGACAGTAACCAGCTGAGTGGCAACAACCAGCTGAGTGGCAGTAACCAGCTGAGTGGCAGTAACCAGCTGAGTGACAGTACCAGCTGAGTAACAGTAACCAGCTGAGTGACAGTACCAGCTGAGTAACAGTAACCAGCTGAGTGGCATTAACCAGATGAGTGACAGTACCAGCTGAGTGACAGTACCAGCTGAGTGGCAGCAACCAGTTGAGCGGCAGCAACCAGCTGAGTGACAGTAACCAGCTGAGTGGCAACAACCAGCTGAGTGGCAGTAACCAGCTGAGTGGCAATAACCAGCTGAGTGACAGTACCAGCTGAGTGACAGTAACCAGCTGAGTGGCAGTAACCAGCTGAGTGGCAGTAACCAGCTGAGTGGCAGTAACCAGCTGAGTGGCAGTAACCAGCTATGTGGCAGTAACCAGCTGAGTGGCAGTAACCAACTGAGTGGCAGTAACCAGCTGAGTGACAGTACCAGCTGAGTGACAGTACCAGCTGAGTGGCAGTAACCAGCTGAGTAGCAGTAACCAGCTGAGTGGCAGTAACCAGCTTAGTGGCAATAACTAGCGGAGAGACAGTAACCAGCTGAGTGACAACCAGCTGAGTGATAGTAACCCGCTGAGTGAAAGCAACCAGCTGAGCCTAAGCAACCAGCTGAGCCTCAGTAACCAGCTGAGCGATAATAACTAGCTGAGTAACGGTAACCAGCTGAGCGACAGTAACGAGCTCAGCGGCACTAACCAGCTGAATGACAGTAACCAACTGAGTGGCAATAGCCAGCTGAGCGACAGTAACCAGCTGAGTGACAGTAACCAGCTGAATGACAGTAACCAGCTGAGTGGCAGTAATCACCTGAGTGACAGTAACCAGCTGAGTGACAGTAACCAGCTGAGTGACAGTAACCAGCTGAGTGACAGTAACCAGCTGAGTGGCAGTAACCAGCAGAGTGGCAGTAACCAGCTGAGTGACAGTAACCAGCTGAGTGACAATAACCAGCTGAGTGACAGTAACCAGCTGAGTGGCAGTAACCAGCTGAGTGGCAGTAACCAGCTGAGTGACAGTAACCAGCTGAGTGACAGTAACCAGCTGAGTGGCAGTAACCAGCTGAGTTGCAGTAACCAGCTGAGTGGCAGTAACCAGCTGAGTGGCAGTAACCAGCTGAGTGACAGTAACCAGCTGAGTGGCAGTAACCAGCTGAGTGACAGTAACCATCTGAGTGGCAGTAACCAGCTGAGTGGCAGCAACCAGCTGAGTGGCAGTAACCAGCTGAGTGGCAGTAACCAGCTGAGTGGCAGTAACCAGCTGAGTGACAGTAACCAGCTGAGTGACAGTAACCAGCTGAGTGGCAGTAACCAGCTGAGTGACAGTAACCAGCTGAGTGACAGTAACCAGCTGAGTGACAGTAACCAGCTGAGTGACAGTAACCAGCTGAGTGACAGTAACCAGCTGAGTGACAGTAACCAGCTGAGTGGCAGTAACCAGCTGAGTGGCAGTAACCAGCTGAGTGGCAGTAACCAGCTGAGTGGCAGTAACCAGCTGAGTGACAGTAACCAGCTGAGTGGCAGTAACCAGCTGAGTGACAGTAACCAGCTGAGTGACAGTAACCAGCTGAGCGGCAGTAACCAGCTGAGTGGCAGTAACCAGCTGAGTGGCAGTAACCAGCTGAGTAGCAATAACCAGCTGAGTGACAGTAACCAGCTGAGTGGCAGTAACCAGCTGAGTGACAGTAACCAGCTGAGTGGCAGTAACCAGCTGAGTAGCAATAACCAGCTGAGTGACAGTAACCAGCTGAGTGGCAGTAACCAGCTGAGTGACAGTAACCAGCTGAGTGGCAGTAACCAGCTGAGTAGCAATAACCAGCTGAGTGACAGTAACCAGCTGAGTGACAGTAACCAGCTGAGTGGCAGTAACCAGCTGAGTGGCAGTAACCAGCTGAGTGACAGTAACCAGCTGAGTGACAGTAACCAGCTGAGTGACAGTAACCAGCTGAGTAGCAGTAACTAGTCTTTGTTTATACATTAGGTTAGGTAATATTTGTCAGAAAAAGGACAAGTGTTTCCTGACGCGAGTCATATGATGACTCGCAGCTGGAGCTTTTGGTCGTCTAACTGAGGCCTTCAGCTGGCTTACCATTACCCTCCACCCCTTTAAAAACTATGGTTATGATCGTGTTTACACTCGTTTGGGCACGAGTTGAGGGAGAGTTACTACGCTCAGTACCGGGGTGCAGGTGCGCTGGCCCTACGCTCTCTGCAGGGCCCGGCCATGTGATTGCTATATGATTCTCTAAATATAGAAAAACCTGACGTTTACCTTGGCTTTGTTGTTTGAGGCGGGTTCTCCTTGGTCTCTTTTGTGGATGTTACTTAGCGCTCAGAGTTGTTATAGTCGCCATGCAGGTGCCAGCCGCGGCCAATCAGGCGACTTATGCTCCATAAGTGGCCCCAATATACGCTTGTAATAAGCATTACGAGTTGTAGCAGAAGTTAACGTCTACTGTCTTATTGTTTCATGCGATCTGTTTATTGTTTGGGAAGGAGGGAGGAGGAGGGAGGAGGAGGAAGGAGGAGGAGGGAGGAGGAGGGAGGAGGAGGAGGGAGGAGGAGGGGGAGGAGGAGGGAGGTGCAAGTAGTGTTGTGTCGTGGAGCTGGTGAGAGTATCTTACGTATCTTAGGTACTAAGACAACTGTAACCACCTTACTTAACTGCATATTGCTTGCATACTTCCTTGTTTACCTACATGCTTGCTTACTTCCTTGCTTGATTGCTTTCTTGTTGTTTGCTAAGCTTGCTTGTTTTCTTAGTTGCTTGTTCACTTGCTTGTTTCCTTGCTTACTTGCATGCTTGTTTACTTAATTTCTTGCTTATTTGCTTGCTTAATCGATTGCTTGCTTGCTTGCTTCATTGTTTGCTTGCTTAATTGTTTGCTTACTTTCTTACAAAATTCCTTGTTTCCTTACTTGAATAGTTGCTTTCTTAATTGCTTGTTTGTTTGCTTGCTTACGTGCTTGCTCGCCTGCTTGTCTACTTGCTTAAGTGCTCTTGGCTTACTTGTTTACTTGTTTCCTTGCTTGCTTACCTACATGTCTGCTTTCTTGCTTGGTTGCTTACATATTTACTTACTTATCTCCTTGCTTGTATGCTTGCATGTTTGCTTACTTGCTTAACTAGATGATTACTTCCTTGCTTGCCTGTTTTATTGCTTACTTGCTTACTTAGATGTTTATATATTTGCTTGCTTACCTCCCTGCTTGCTTGTTTGCTTGCTTGCTTGCTTGTTTACTTGCTTACTTACCTGCTTACTGAACTTGTCATGTTGCATCATCAAGGGAACATTGCTGTCTGCGATATGTATATAAAACAAAACTGATAGTAGGACCTTCCTGGAGTTATGTTATCTCTGTCTCTGTCTCTCTGTCTCTCTGCCTCTCTCTCTCTCTGTCTCTCTGCCTCTCTCTCTCTCTCTCTCTCTCTCTCTCTCTCTCTCTCTCTCTCTCTCTCTCTCTCTCTCTCTCTCTCTCTCTCTCTCTCTCTCTCTCTCTATCTATCTATCTCTCTCTCCGAACCTCAGTCTGACACGCCCACAGACACGCGAACGTAAACACACACACAGGAACAAACAACACAAACAAACATAAACACACACACAAACAAACAAACAACAGAACCAAACATAAACACACACATACATATACACACAGAAGCAAACAACAGAAAACAAACATAAACACACACACACACACACACACACACACACACAGCAACAAACAACACAAACAAACTCAGTAATAAAACAATAAAGATCAAAATAATGTTAGATAATTCTTTTATTCTCGGTGTGTCAGTCTAAGTTCAGCGGCAGAATAAAGTTTACTGGATCAAGGTCTGAAAGATTTAGGTTAGTCACAGCGTCCGTATGTGACAGGTGTTCGTATGTGGTGCTGTGTGTTCTTATGTGGTGCTGGGTGCTCGTATGTGGTGCTGTGTGTTCTTATGTGGTGCTGGGTGTTCGTATGTGGTGCTGTGTGTTCTTATGTGGTGCTGGGTGTTCGTATGTGGTGCTGTGTGTTCTTATGTGGTGCTGGGTGCTCGTATGTGGTGCTGTGTGTTCTTATGTGGTGCTGGGTGTTCGTATGTGGTGCTGTGTGTTCTTATGTGGTGCTGGGTGTTCGTATGTGGTGCTGTGTGTTCTTATGTGGTGCTGGGTGTTCGTATGTGGTGCTGTGTGTTTTTATGTGGTGCTGGGTTTTCGTATATGGTGCTGTGTGTTCTTATGTGGTGCTGGGTGTTCGTATTTGGTGCTGTGTGTTCTTATGTGGTGCTGGGTGTTCGTATGTGGTGCTGTGTGTTCTTATGTGGTGCTGGGTGTTCGTATGTGGTGCTGTGTGTTCTTATGTGGTGCTGGGTGTTCGTATGTGGTGCTGTGTGCTCGTATGTGGTGCTGGGTGTTCGTATGTGGTGCTGTGTGTTCTTATGTGGTGCTGGGTGTTCGTATGTGGTGCTGTGTGTTCTTATGTGGTGCTGGGTGTTCGTATGTGGTGCTGTGTGTTCTTATGTGGTGCTGGGTGTTCGTATGTGGTGCTGTGTGTTCTTATGTGGTGCTGGGTGTTCGTATGTGGTGCTGTGTGTTCTTATGTGGTGCTGGGTGTTCGTATGTGGTGCTGTGTGTTCTTATGTGGTGCTGGGTGTTCGTATTTGGTGCTGTGTGTTCTTATGTGGTGCTGGGTGTTCGTGTATGGTGCTGTGTGTTCTTATGTGGTGCTGGGTGTTCGTATGTGGTGCTGTGTGTTCTTATGTGGTGCTGGGTGTTCGTATGTGGTGCTGTGTGCTCGTATGTGGTGCTGGGTGTTCGTATGTGGTGCTGTGTGTTCTTAAGTGGTGCTGGGTGTTCGTATGTGGTGCTGTGTGTTCTTATGTGGTGCTGGGTGTTCGTATGTGGTGCTGTGTGTTCTTTTGTGGTGCTGGGTGTTTGTATTTGGTGCTGTGTGTTCTTATGTGGTGCTGGGTGTTCGTATTTGGTGCTGTGTGTTCTTATGTGGTGCTGGGTGTTCGTATTTGGTGCTGTGTGTTCTTATGTGGTGCTGGGTGTTCGTATTTGGTGCTGTGTGTTCTTATGTGGTGCTGGGTGTTCGTATTTGGTGCTGTTTGTTCTTATGTGGTGCTGGGTGTTCGTATTTGGTGCTGTGTGTTCTTATGTGGTGCTGGGTGTTCGTATTTGGTGCTGTGTGTTCTTATGTGGTGCTGGGTGTTCGTATTTGGTGCTGTGTGTTCTTATGTGGTGCTGGGTGTTCGTATGTGGTGCTGTGTGTTCTTATGTGGTGCTGGGTGTTCGTATGTGGTGCTGTGTGTTCTTATGTGGTGCTGGGTGTTCGTATGTGGTGCTGTGTGTTCTTATGTGGTGCTGAGTGTTCGTATGTGGTGCTAGGTGTTCGTATGTACTGCTGGGTGTTCGTATGTGGTGCTGGGTGTTCGTATGTGGTGCTGGGTGTTTGTATATGGTATTACGTGTTCCTATGTGGTACTGGGTATTCGTATGTTGTGCTGGGTGTTCGTATATGGTACTGGGTGTTCGTATATGGTGCTGCGTGTTCGTATGTGGTGCTGGATGTTCGTATGTGGTGCTGCGTGTTCGTATATGGTGTTACGTGTTCCTATGTGGTACTGGGTATTCGTATGTTGTGCTGGGTGTTCGTATGTGGTACTGGGTGTTCGTATATGGTGCTGCGTGTTCGTATGTGGTGCTGGATGTTCGTATGTGGTGCTGGGTGTTCGTATGTGGTGCTGGGTGTTCGTATGTGGTGCTTGCTGTTCGTATGTGGTGCTGGGTGTTCGTGTGTTGTACTGGGTGTTCGTATGTGGTGCTGGGTGTTCGTATGTGGTGTTGGGTATTCGTATGTTGTGCTGGGTGTTCGTATTTTTGCTGTGATGTTCGTATGTGACAGGTGTTTGTATGTTGTGCTTGGTGTTCGTATGTGGTGCTGGGTGTTCGTGTGTTGTACTGGGTGTTCGTATGTGGTGCTGGGTGTTCGTATGTGGTGTTGGGTATTCGTATGTTGTGCTGGGTGTTCGTATGTGGTGCTGGGTGTTCGTATGTGATGCAGGGTGTTCCTATGTGTTCCTGGGTGTTCGTATGTCATGCTGGATGTTCGTATCTGATGCTGGGTGTCGTATGTGATGCTGGATGTTCGTATGGGACAGGTGTTCATACGTCGTGCTGGATGTTCGTATGTGATGTTGGGTGTTCGTATGTGGTGCTAGGTATTCGTATGTGATGCTCGATGTTCGTATGTGGTGCTGGGTGTTCGTATGTTGTGCTGGGTGTTCGTATGTGGTGTTGGGTGTTCGTATGTGGTGCTGGGTATTCGTATGTGGTGCTGGGCATTCGTATGTGGTGATGGGTGTTCGTATGTGATGCTGGGTGTTCGTATGTGATGCTGGGTGTTCCTATGTGTTCCTGGGTGTTCGTATGTCATGCTGGATGTTCGTATCTGATGCTGGGTGTTCGTATGTGATGCTGGATGTTCGTATGTGACAGGTGTTCATACGTCGTGCTGGGTGTTCGTATGTGGTGCTGGGTGTTCGTATGTGGTGCTGGGTGTTCGTATGTGATGCAGGGTGTTCGTATGTGATGCTGGGTGTCTGTTTGTGATGCAGGGTGTTCGTATGTGATGCTGGGTGTCTGTTTGTGATGCAGGGTGTTCGTATGTGATCCTGTTTGTTCGTATGTGATGCTGGTATGTGGTGCTGCGTGTTCGTATGTGGTGCTGGGTGTTCGTATGTGATGCTGGGTGTTTGTATGTTGTACTGGGTCTTCGTACGTTGTGCTGGGTGTTCGTATGTGATGCTGGGTGTTCGTATGTGGTGCTGGGTGTTTGTATGTTGTACTGGGTGTTCGTACGTTGTGCTGAGTGTTCGTATGTGATGCTGGGTGTTCGTATGTGATGCTGGGTGTTCGTATGTGATGCTGGGTGTTTGTATGTTGTACTGGGTGTTCGTATGTGATGCTGGGTGTTCGTATGTGATGCTGGGTGTCTGTATGCTGTACTGGGTGTTCGTATGTTGTGCTGGGTCTTCGTACGTTGTGCTGGGTGTTCGTATGTGATGCTGGGTGTTTGTATGTTGTACTGGGTCTTCGTACGTTGTGCTGGGTGTTCGTATGTGATGTTGGGTGCTTGTATGTGATGCTGGGTGCCCGTATGTGATACCGGTCTTCGTATGTTATTCTGGGTGTTCATGTGTGATGCTAGGTATTCGTATCTGGTATTGTGTTTTTGTATCTGTTGCTGTGTGTTTGTTTCTGGTGCTGTGTGTGTTTCTGGTGCTGTGTGTGTTTCTGGTGCTGTGTTTGTTTCTGGTGCTGTGTGTGTTTCTGGTGCTGTGTGTGTTTCTGGTGCTGTGTGTTTGTTTCTGGTGCTGTGTGTTTGTTTCTGGTGCTGTGTGTTTGTTTCTAGCAGTGTGTTTGTTTCTGGTGGTGTGTGTTTGTTTCTGGCAGTGTGTGTTTGTTTCTGGCAGTGTGTGTTTGTTTCTGGTGCTGTGTGTTTGTTTCTGGTTCCTGGTGATTGTTTCTGGTGGTGTGTGTTTGTTTCTGGTGCTGTGTGTTTGTTTCTGGTGCTGTGTGTTTGTTTCTGGTGCTGTGTGTTTGTTTCTGGTGTTGTGTGTTTGTTTCTGGTGTTGTGTGTTTGTTTCTGGTGTTGTGGTTGTTTCCATTGCTGTGTGTTTGTTTCTGGTGTTATGTGTGTTTGTTTCCCATATTGTGTGTTTGTTTCTGGTGTTGTGTGTTTCTTTCTGGTTCCTAGTGACTGTTTCTGGTGTGATTGTTTGTTTCTTGTGTTGTGTGTTTGTTTCTGGTATTGTGTATGTGTTTCTGGTGCTGTGTGTTTGTTTCTTGTGCCTGGTGATTGTTTCTCCTGTTGTGTGTTTCTTTTTGGCGCTGTGTGTTTATGTTTCTGGTCCTGTATGTTTGTTTCTGGTGTTGTGTGTTTGTTTCTGTTGTGTGTTTTTTTTTCTGGTGCTGTGTGTGTTTCTGGTTCCTGGTGATTGTTTCTGGTGCTGTGTGTTTGTTTCTGGTGATGTGTGTTTGTTTTTGGTGATGTGTGTTTGTTTTTGGTGCTGTGTGTTTATGTTTATGATGCTATGTGTTTGTTTCTGATGTTGTGCGTTTGTTTTTGGTGATGTGTGTTTGTTTTTGGTGCTGTGTGTATGTTTCCGGTTTTGTGTGCTTGTTTCTGGTGTTGTGTGTTTGTTTCCGATGTTGTGTGTTTGTTTCTGGTTTGTTATATATATATATATATTTTTTATATTTTATTATCACACCGGCCGATTCCCACCAAGGCAGGGTGGCCCGAAAAAGAAAAACTTTCACCATCATTCACTCCATCACTGTCTTGCCAGAAGGGTGCTTTACACTACAGTTTTTAAACTGCAACATTAACACCCCTCCTTCAGAGTGCAGGCACTGTACTTCCCATCTCCAGGACTCAAGTCCGGCCTGCCGGTTTCCCTGAATCCCTTCATAAATGTTACTTTGCTCACACTCCAACAGCACGTCAAGTATTAAAAACCATTTGTCTCCATTCACTCCTATCAAACACGCTCACGCATGCCTGCTGGAAGTCCAAGCCCCTCGCACACAAAACCTCCTTTACCCCCTCCCTCCAACCCTTCCTAGGCCGACCCCTACCCCGCCTTCCTTCCACTACAGACTGATACACTCTTGAAGTCATTCTGTTTCGCTCCATTCTCTCTACATGTCCGAACCACCTCAACAACCCTTCCTCAGCCCTCTGGACAACAGTTTTGGTAATCCCGCACCTCCTCCTAACTTCCAAACTACGAATTCTCTGCATTATATTCACACCACACATTGCCCTCAGACATGACATCTCCACTGCCTCCAGCCTTCTCCTCGCTGCAACATTCATCACCCACGCTTCACACCCATATAAGAGCGTTGGTAAAACTATACTCTCATACATTCCCCTCTTTGCCTCCAAGGACAAAGTTCTTTGTCTCCACAGACTCCTAAGTGCACCACTCACTCTTTTTCCCTCATCAATTCTATGATTCACCTCATCTTTCATAGACCCATCCGCTGACACGTCCACTCCCAAATATCTGAATACGTTCACCTCCTCCATACTCTCTCCCTCCAATCTGATATTCAATCTTTCATCACCTAATCTTTTTGTTATCCTCATAACCTTACTCTTTCCTGTATTCACCTTTAATTTTCTTCTTTTGCACACCCTACCAAATTCATCCACCAATCTCTGCAACTTCTCTTCAGAATCTCCCAAGAGCACAGTGTCATCAGCAAAGAGCAGCTGTGACAACTCCCACTTTGTGTGTGATTCTTTATCTTTTAACTCCACGCCTCTTGCCAAGACCCTCGCATTTACTTCTCTTACAACCCCATCTATAAATATATTAAACAACCACGGTGACATCACACATCCTTGTCTAAGGCCTACTTTTACTGGGAAAAAATTTCCCTCTTTCCTACATACTCTAACTTGAGCCTCACTATCCTCGTAAAAAACTCTTCACTGCTTTCAGTAACCTTCCTCCTACACCATACACTTGCAACATCTGCCACATTGCCCCCCTATCCACCCTGTCATACGCCTTTTCCAAATCCATAAATGCCACAAAGACCTCTTTAGCCTTATCTAAATACTGTTCACTTATATGTTTCACTGTAAACACCTGGTCCACACACCCCCTACCTTTCCTAAAGCCTCCTTGTTCATCTGCTATCCTATTCTCCGTCTTACTCTTAATTCTTTCAATTATAACTCTACCATACACTTTACCAGGTACACTCAACAGACTTATCCCCCTATAATTTTTGCACTCTCTTTTATCCCCTTTGCCTTTATACAAAGGAACTATGCATGCTCTCTGCCAATCCCTAGGTACCTTACCCTCTTCCATACATTTATTAAATAATTGCACCAACCACTCCAAAACTACATCCCCACCTGCTTTTAACATTTCTATCTTTATCCCATCAATCCCGGCTGCCTTACCCCCTTTCATTTTACCTACTGCCTCACGAACTTCCCCCACACTCACAACTGGCTCTTCCTCACTCCTACAAGATGTTATTCCTCCTTGCCCTATACACGAAATCACAGCTTCCCTATCTTCATCAACATTTAACAATTCCTCAAAATATTCCTTCCATCTTCCCAATACCTCTAACTCTCCATTTAATAACTCTCCTCTCCTATTTTTAACAGACAAATCCATATATATATATATATATATATATATATATATATATATATATATATATATATATATATATATATATATATATATATATATATACCTAAATTACTGGGAAAGGTTGAAGTCCCTTGATTTGTATTCCCTGGAATGCAGGCGAGAGAGATACATGATAATATACACTTGGAAATTCCTAGTGGGATTAGTACCAAACTTGCGCACGAAAACCACTCCCTATGAAGCAAAAGACAACACAATAAGTGTCAAGGGCCCAAGACTGCTCAGTTGCCACGCAGCATACATAAAGGGAATTACCAATAGACCCCTGGCGGTCTTCAAGAAGTTACTGGACAGTCACCTAAAGTCAGTTCCTGACCAGCCGGGCTGTGGTTCGTACGTCAGTTTGCGTCCGGCCAGCAGTAACAGCCTGGTTGATCAACCCTGACCCACCACGAGGCCTGGTCTCAGACCGAGCTGCGGGGGCATTGACACCCGAAACCCTCTCCAGGTATACTTCAGGTATACAGGGAGTAAGGGGAACAGAAGGATGATAATTAGAGAGAGAATAATTGAGGGAGGGGAAGGAGGAAGTTGTGGAGAGCGAGACAGGGAGGGAGAATAAGAGTGAGAGAGGGAAGAAGGGAGCGTGAGAGTGAGGAAGGGAATGAGGGAAGAAGTGAATGAGTGAGGGAGGGTGGGAGCGAGGGATGAATGAAGGGGGAAGGGAGCGAGGGAAGTAATGAGGGAGAGAGAGAGAGGGAGGGACTGAGGAAGATACGAAGTAAGGGAGAGTGAGGGAGACAGCAAGGGAGAACATGCTGGGGTGCCTCAGTACATGACAAATCAAAAGGTCGAGTTTATTACTGATTAATTTAAAATGCCACGTAAGTGTGTGAGTTTGTGTGTGTAATGTGTATGTGTACTCACCTATTTGTGGCTGCAGGGGTCGAGACTCAGCTCCTGGCTCCGCCTCTTCACTGATTGCTACTATGTCCTCTCTCTCCCTGCTCCATGAGCTTTATCATACCTCGTCTTAAAGCTATGTATGGTTCCTGCCTCCACTACCTCACTTTCCAGACTATTCCACTTCCTGAGTCTTCAGCTTCCAATTGTGACCCCTTGTTTTTGTGTCCCATCTCTGGAACATCCTGTCTTTGTCCACCTTGTCCATTCCGCGCAGTATTCTATATGTCGTTATCATGTCTCCCTTGACCCTCCTGTCCTCCAGTGTCGACAGGCCAATTTCCCTTAACCTTTCTTCGTAGGACAATTCCCTTAGCACTGGGATTAGTCTTGTTGCCAACCTTTGCACTTTCTCTAATTTCTTGACGTGCTTGACCAAGCGTGGATTCCAAACTGGTGCTGCATACTCCAGTATGGGCCTGACGTATATGGTGTACAGAGTCTTGAACGATTCCTTACTGAGGTATCGGAACGGTATCCTTAGGTTTGCCAGATGCCCATATGCTGCAGCAGTTATCTGATTGATGTGCACCTCAGAAGATGTGCTCGGTATAATACTCACCCAAAGATCTTTTTCCTTGAGTGAGGTTTGCAGTCTTTGGCCACCTAGACTATACTGTGTCTGCGGTCTTCTTTGCCCTTCCCCGATCTTCATGACTTTGCATTTGGCAGAGTTAAATTCAAGGACCCAGTTGATGGACCAGGCTTGTAGCCTGTCCAGGTCTCTTTGTAGTCTTCCCTGATCCTCGACCGATTTGATTCTCCTCATTAACTTCACATCATCTGCAAATAAGGACACTTCTGAGTCTATCCATTCCGTCATGTCATTGACATATATCAAAAACAGCACAGGACCTAGGACTGACCTCTGTAGAACCTCGCTTGTCACAGGCGCCCACTCTGACACCTCGTCATGTACCATGACTTGTTGTTGCCTCCCTGTCAGGTATTCTCGGATCCATTGCAGTGCCTTTACTGTTAAGTGTGCCTGATCCTCTAGCTTTTTCATTAACCTCTCGTGAGGAACTGTGTCGAAGGCCTTCTCACAGTCCAAGAAAATGCAGTCTATCCACCCTTCTCTCTCTCTTGTCTTACTTCTGTCACCATGTCATGAAACTCCAGTAGGTTCGTGACACAGGATTTTCCTTCCCTGAAACCGTGCTGGTTGACGACTATACACTTATTTCTTTCTAGGTGCTCCACCACTCTCCTCCTGATGATCTCCATGACTTTGCATACTATACACGTTAGTGACACAGGTCTGTAGTTTAATGCCTCGTGTCTGTCTCCTTTTTTAAAAAATTGAGACTACATTTGCCATCTTCCATACCTCAGGGAGTTGCCCAGTTTCAATGGATGTGTTGAAGATCTTTGTTAGTGGCACACACAGCATCTCTACTCCCTCTCTAAGGACCCATGGAGAGATGTTGTCTGGTCCCACCACCTTTGAGGTATCAAGTTCACATAGCAGCTTCTTCACCTCCTCCTCGGTTTTGTGTACCTCATCCAGCACTTGTTGGTGTACTTCCCTCTTCTGATTTCCTGAAGTCCTACCTGTTTCAACTGTAAATACTTCTTTAAATCTCGTGTTGAGCTCCTCACATACCTCTTGGTTGTTTCTTGTGAACTGCCCATCATCCTTCCTCAGTCTGATTACCTGATCCTTGACTGTTGTTTACCTCCTAATGTGGCTATAGAACAGCTTTGGATCAGACTTGACTTTCGATGCTATGTCATTTACGTATTGTCGCTGAGCCTCCCTTCTTATCTATGCATATTCGTTTCTGGCTCTTTGGCTCATCTCTTTATTTTCCTGGGTCCTTTGTCTTCTGTACCTTTTCCATTCTCTAGTACATCTAGTTTTTGCCTCCCTACACCTTTGGGTGAACCAAGGACTCGTTCTGGTCTTCCCATTATTTCTGTTTCCCTTGGGAACAAATCTCTCCTCTGCCTCCTTGCATTTTGTTGTCAAATAGTCCATCATTTCTTTTACTGGTTTTCCTGCCAGTTCTCTCACCCACTGAACGTTTTTCAGGAAGTTCCTCATGCCTGTGTAGTCCCCCCTTTTGTAGTTTGGTTTTTCCTATCCTATTCCTGCTACTTTCTCCACTTATAGCTCAACTATGTAGTCAAATCACAGAATCCCATTGGGGTTACTGTAGGTGGTTGTGAGGGAGGCTGTATTTGATCTTCCTCCTGAGTCTGTCCATCTCCGTCTTCAACTCTCTTTCCTCCTTTCATCCTTGTACCATCTCTCTCAGTTTCTGCCTTTCTTCTTGCATTCTGTCGCTGTCGAGATACACCTTCCGGTATGCTGGAATATCCCTTAGTCTTGCTTTCTCCTGCAGGATCCTGTTCTGAGTCGATTCTGCTTTGAAAGTCACTTTCACTGGCTGGGTTCTTCTTGCAAACCCCCTTTTTCTCCGAAAATTTGCCAGCTGGGCCATGTCATCTTCTCCTATTGCTTTTATGATGCTTTCGATCGCAGTTTTCTCCCCTTGTCTTCTTGATTCGTAAGTTTCCCCTTCAACTTCCTGGAGCTCATAAATAAAGACTGACCTCTCCCTTTCATTCTCCCACTGCATATCCCTATGAATCCCTTGATTCGGTTTAGATTCCTCCATTGCAGCTTTCCTTTCTTCACTATCTGTTATCCTTGGGCCCAGTGGCCTGTATGTGAGTGTGTGTGTTTGTGTGAGTGTGTGTGTGTGTGTGTGTGTGTGTGTGTGTGTGTGTGTGTGTGTGTATGTGTGTGTCTGTGTGTCTGTGTGTGTCTGTGTGTGTGTATGTGTATGTGTGTGTGTGTCACTGTGTGTGTGTGTGTGTGCGTGTGTGTGTTTATGTGTGTGTGTGTTTGTTTGTATGTATATGTATGTGTTTATCTGTGTGTGTGTGTGTGTGTGTGTGTGTGTGTATGTGTGTGTGTTTGTATGTATGTGTATGTGTTTATCTGTGTGTGTGTGTGTGTGTGTGTGTGTGTGTGTGTGTGTGTGTGTGTGTGTGTGTGTACTCCCCTAGTTGAGGTTGCAGGGGTCGAGTCCAAGCTCCTGGCCCCGCCTCTTCACTGGTCGCTACTAGGTCACTCTCCCTGAACCGTGAGCTTTGCCATATCTCTGCTTAAAGCTATGTATGGATCCTGCCTCCACTACCTCGTTTCCCAAACTATTCCACTTCCTGACTACTCTGTGACTGAAGAAATACTTCCTAACATTCCTGTGATTCATCTGTGTCTTCATCTTCCAACTATGCCCCCTTGTTGCTGTGTCCAATCTCTGGAACATTCTGTCTCTGTCCACCTTGTGTATTCCTCTCAGTATTTTACATGTCGTTATCATGTCCCCCCTATCTCTCCTGTCCTCCAGTGTCATCAGGTCGATTTCCCTTAACCTCTCCTCGTAGGACATACCTCTTAGCTCTGGGACTAGTCTTGTTGCAAACCTTTGCACTTTATTTTCTTTACGTGCTTGGAAAGATGTGGGTTCCAAACTGGTGCCGCATACTCCAATATGGGCCTAACGTACACAGTGTATAGGATCCTGAACGATTCCTTATTAAGATGTTGGAATGCTGTTCTTAGGTTTGCTAGGCGCCCATATGCTGCAGCAGTTATTTGGTTGATGTGCGCTTCAGGAGATGTGCCTGGTGTTATACTCACCCCAAGATCTTTTTTCTTGAGTGAGGTTTGTAGCCCCTGGCCCACTAGACTGTACTCCGTCTGCGGTCTTCTTTGCCCTTCCCCAATCTTCATGACTTTGCACTTGTGTGTGTGTGTGTGTGTGTGTGTGTGTGTGTGTGTGTGTGTGTGTGTATTCACTGAGTATTGTTTATAGGGTCGAGACTTAGCTCCTGGCTTCGACATTAATCCTCAAAAATTCCCCGTCATATAGCTGTTTCTGACCTCCTGGGCCCTATCATACCTACTCTTGAAACTGTGTATCGAGTTTGCCTCCGGCATCTCCTCATCTAGCTCACTTTACTTGTTTTCCTTCGTCAAACTGACAAAATATTTCCTCATATCTCTGTGCCTTACGTTTCAAGCAGTCTCTCCCTGTTTCCTCTGTTTACACCTTTCAGTATATTGTACGTAGTGGTCATGTCTCCCCGGTTTCTTCTCTCTTCCAAGATTGTCATATTTAGTTCTTTGAGCCTTTCTCTCTGGTTTCAAATCTTTCTCCAGCCTATTCTAAAATTGGTCTGGTAAACATCGAGTACAGTGCCCAGAAGGATTCCTTGGTGAGAGTTTTCAAGTTTGTTAAGTCTAAGATTTGCCAGCCTCTCAAACGTCGCTGTTGTAATTCACTAAGAATTCATCTCCGGGGATATACTTCATGTAATATTTTCTCCCTTGTCCTATTCTTTATTTGTTCTTTGTCACTCTTTGTTTTCCAGCTAATACATTTTACCTGGTCTTGCTTCACACTCTCTGATTGCGTTATGGTTCACATGTCTGGGTTAAACTCTAGCAGCCACTTGTTTGACTACCCCTATAGTCTCTCCAAGTCTTTCTGTTGCCTGTCTCCGTCCTCTAGTGTTCTTATTCTTCTTGTTAGTTTGATATCATCAGCAAACAATGATGCGTAGGAACTCATCTCCCCTTGCAGGTCATTCATATATATTGAAAATTAATTACAAAGGCCACTAGCATGCCTAGGCATTTTAGGCAGATTAATTCTAATTCTTACTTTATATTGACGCAGGTTATGGAGTAGTACATTTTAATATACATTATTGTATACTGATATAAAAGTTAGGTAAATGAAGTGATTAACATTAATTAGATTAATAATAGTGAGGTAGTACAAAACATTTAACAAAATTACAATTAGTTAATTTAGTAATGGTAATGGTTTTATCTGAGCATGATACACTGTTACTGTGAAAGTTCTATATTGGGAGAATATTTCTGGCAAACTTAAGACTAACTGAAGATTTATTAGGCAATAACTATATTAGGAATTTTATTTTTCCAGTCATTTGCGTGAGTGTTAGTGTAAAATATGGGGAAGTACAGATAACGAGAGTAAGTCTGTTTTGTTTTGGATGTGTTCACGATACAAAAAAGAGAAGAGGTGGTCTTCACATAGGTGATGATGGGGTGTGTTTGGGAGATAAGGTGTTTTTTAACGGTGGTTTTAAAAATGGTGGCTGAATCTGCGGTTCTAGAGTTTTCAGGCAGGGAGTTCCAGATTTTAGGCCCATTTATGTACATTGAGTTTTTATGGAGATTTACCCGGACACGAGGAATGTCAGAGATTTTTGTGTCTGGTATTGTGTCTATGGGTCCTGTGCAACTATCAAGAAATTGTTTTAGTTCAGGGTTAATTTATGGTTCTGTAAATGTAGGTTGTACAGTAGTAGGTGTGAATGTTTTGTACAGTGAGTAAGTTAAGGTCTTTGATGAGTGGGGGGGGGGGAGTTTCCTGGCATTAGATTGTGTGATAATTCTTACTGTGGTTTTTTATTGGGTTGCTGCTGTCTATCCCCAGGCACAAATAGCATAGGTGAGGTAGGGATAGATGAGTTAACAGTATAGTGTGAGTAGGGCTGATTGTGGTACACAGTAACGTATCTTTGAGAGGATCCCAACTGTTTTGGATATATTTTTTTTTTTTTTGTTATGTGTTGGATATGGGAGTTGAATTTCAGGTTGCTGTCTAGGTGCAGACCCAGGAATTTGCCCTCATTATGTCTAGCAATATTGTGTTGCCAGTCATAATGTTCAGCTGGGCATCACCTGTCCTCCTCCCAGACATAATGTAGAAGGTTTTGTCTATATATAGTGTAAGTTTATTGGCAGTCATCCAATAAACGAGCTCTTCGTTAACACCCCTCAAGGAAGGTTCCTTGATGTTGGTGAGGGGCTCTTGATTTAGGGAATTGGATCTGTGCTCCAGTTCCCCAAATTAAGCCTGAATGCCTTCCACATCCCCCCCCAGGCGCTGTATAATCCTCCGGGTTTAGCGCTTCCCCTTTGATTATAATAATAATAATAATCTTCGTTAACAATAGTGTTGAGTGAGGCAAAATTAGGGCGGGAGGTGACGTAAGTCGTGTCGTTTAAGCTGTTGTGATACATTAGGAAGATCATTGAAGGATACTGAAGTACCACACTTCCCTGTGGTATTTCAGTATCCAGTAGTCTTCTTGATGAGGTTGTGTCCTTAATAAAGACGTATTGATGTCTGCTAGTAAGGTAGGATTTGAAATATGTAAGCGCGTGGCATTTTATACCATAATGATCAAATTTGTGGAGTAGGATGTTATGGTCTACCGTATCAAAAACTTTCTTTTGGTCGATATTCATTTTTTCAAGTGTTGTGTAAAGCAGGTCTAGCATTTTTACAATTGCGTCGTTTGTGCTTTTGCTTTTCCTGAAGCCAGATTGGCAGGAGTTGAGGATCCTTTATGCTGTTATAAAGGAGTATAATCTGTTGTGCACGAGTTTCTCGAAGATTTTGGATAGCAACGATAAGTTAGTTCGATATTGGCCTGTAGTTGTTTACATCTGTGGGGTCACCACCTTTGTGTATTGGTGTGACCCTTGCTGTCTTGAGTAGTATCGGGAAAGTGCTGGTTTCCCTGATTTCTAGTGATTTGTTAAAGAGAAATGAAATTACGGGAGAAAGAACATGAGCTAGAAGAGTACTGGACGTAGTACCCAGCCTTGGGGTACCTCACTGCTTATTCTCAACCTTCCTGACGTCTCCTCCATTACCAGCCTTCTACAACTTTAATTCCTTAGATGCTGATTAATTGGAGTACTTTTCCTTGCACCGCTGCTGCTCTTCCAGTTTCTCGGGGTTAAATCACCTGTGTGGCACCACATCAGATGCTTTTCTGTACTCTAAAAAATGCTGCCCTTCTTGTTTAATTTCCGTTATTTTATCATAGAATTTCAAAAAGTTCATAAGGAAGACTTTACTTCCCTAAATCTGTGCTGGTTTTCGACACTGAAGTCCTTCCTCTCCAGATGTATCACCGGTCTCTTTCCGACTAAATTTTCCACTACTTTACAGAATATTCCTAATATTTGTAACTGAGTTTTTCAAGCCTATTTCCCTACAGTTTTCCAACTATTTGGTATTTATCCTGTGTCTAGTTACTCGTTACATGTAGCAGTGATAGACTCGCTAGGTCCTTCCACGTCTTCATTCTACACTTCTGAGGATGTATTGTCTGGTCACGTAGCATCTGCGATATCCAGTTGTGTCAGCAGCTTCATCTATTTCTAATTCGAGGTTAGAATGTTGTCCATCTTCATCTGATCTGTTCCATCATTGATGCTTGTGAACCTTGTCATTGTATCATCAGTCAATACTTCCTTGAATTAGTTGTTTAATTCCTTACTGACGTCTCTGTTATCTTCCGTGAGCTCACTATCCTTCTTTAGTTCTATCCCTTCATCTTTAACTTATGTCTTCATTCTTATATAGGTGTTTAGCAGTTTTGTCTTCCCTCTTACATACCTGTATAGCAGTTTAGCTCGTGATTTTAATTTTTGCTGAATCGTTCTCAAGTTGCCATTCAGCGTGTTCGTATCCTGGCACATTCATTTCTAGGTCTTCTACTTTATATCATTCTTATACTCCTTGCTTTAGCCTTCCAACAGTTTCTGATAAACCACAGGCTCTTTCCGTGTTCAAAGACTTATTTCCCTTCCAGTCTCTCTTTCCCATTATACTTCATTTAAGAAGCCTCTCTTTCTTGCACAACCTCCTCTTCTGCAGTCTAGTTTTCCATGATTTCATTGTTCCCGTCTCTCTCTATTCCCATTTCTAGCAGATACGCAAAGCTTAACACAACATGATCACTAGCTACGAGCTCTCCATAACTAATTTCTGTGTCTAATTTCCTTAGGCTTAAAATTAGGCATTGTGTGGATTTATCATCTGCTTGTAGCAATGTTAATTATTTTACGTTTTGGATCAGTAAATTTCCCATAGGAGTTTCACTCAGCCTCACTCACCATGTTTATGGATCCCAGTTTTCCTTGTTTATCTCCCTTTGGATAACCATGGTTCCTCCTTCCTTTTTATGTTGCTGTCTCTACGAGGTCTGTTATAGCGTTGTTACTATCCTCATATTCCTGCCTTGTTCGCCCCTTCTTAATTATTATTATTATTATTAGTAGTAGTAGTAGTAGTAGTATTTTTATTATTATTATTGTTATTATTATTATTATTATTATTATTATTATTATTATTATTATTATTATTATTATTATTGTTATTATTATTATTATTATACTCAGAGGGCAGCGCTAAACCCGTAGAGAATGGAAGATAATCAAGATAATTCTAGCTCCTTGATCGAGGATCTCCTCACCGATATCAGGAGACTTACCATGAGAAATAATTAATGCTAATGTGAGGTAGTATAAACAGAGGTCTCTAAATAATCAATTATTCAACTAAAGACCTCTGTGAGTAAATTAGACACATGTGCAACTCTTGGGTATCTTTATTAAGGAAACGTTTCGCCACACAGTGGCTTCATCAGTCCATACATAGGAGAAACTTGAAGAACAGGAGGAGAATGAGGTAATCAGTCCCTCAGCCTTGAGTCGATGTGGTCAGTCCATCAATCTTGAATAGAATACGGCATATGAGCGGAGAAGCAGCTTATAAACCGGAGGCAGGAGAGGTGCAGCCTACGGTTTATAAGCTGCTTCTCCGCTCATATGCCGTATTCTATTCAAGATTGATGGACTGACCACATCGACTCAAGGTTGAGGGACTGATTACCTCATTCTCCTCCTGTTCTTCAAGTTTCTCCTGTGCATGGACTGATGAAGCCACTGTGTGGCGAAACGTTTCCTTAATAAAGATACCCAAGAGTTGCACATGTGTCTAATTTATCAACGTGTCGGTTCTGTGAACCATTCATCTACAGACCTCTGTGAGCTTGAAACCATCTTACCTGCTGGTGTATTCTGACCTTGTTCCAGGCTCTGGTCCGTCGGGTGAGAGAGCTTCTCTGCAAGCCTGTCAAAATATTTATGATAAGTTACTGATAATGGGAGACGAGGTGAATCTCTAGAGCGGAAACAGTTTCAGAGCCTCGGGAGCTCAATTAGTTATACAAGGCAAAAGATTAAGTGGAATTGCATAACTAAATTGCTACAAGAGTGGTGTCAGTCTTTACCTTACTGATGCAAGTATTGCATTTCCCAGCTGAACAGTGCTGAAGCCAGTACAGTAAGAGAGATTTCTCCAACGCACAACAAATTATTTCAGTCTTACAGAGAAAGACATTTAAATCCTTTACGTAAGAACGAAACTAAATGAACTTACAAATATCATTATTCTTTCTTACATAACCCTGAAAGAGCGCAGTAGGTGGAGCTTAGCTTTACGTCATAGTTCTTGTAGCCTATAGCAACTGTAGAAGGGTGGAGCCAACTAGCGAAGCAACCAATAGGAGACAATGTGGAGGCGGAACCAAGAGTGTAAACAAAGCCACATTACACGTGAGTCTGTGTCCAATGTGGACAGTGACTGATGCCTGAGTTGACCTCCAGCTGTAGTACCATGTCCTCATATTCTGCTCACATTTCTCCATCTCTGCCTGAGCCATCCCGAGAGATAGTAATTCTCGAGCAATAATAACCCTAGCGCTGAGCTACTAAGCTCATAATGGATTACTTGACGGTCAACTCATAAATTAGAAAGATCTATCTACTGTAGCCTACCAGCTCTGGGTGAAATATTTCATCACTAAGTATGCTGAACTAATCCTGTTTGCTGGAATGTGGCAGGGTAAGAGCCGACTTTTGTTCCTTTTATGTAACTATCATGCAAATTAATGTAGCAGCATACTATGAGTGTTCCCACTATGTAACTATCAAAATCGCATATTACAGCAGTGAGCTTATAACATTGTCTTAAGTGACAGTCATACCCTGGAATTAAAAACTAAGTTGCCCTGTCATGTTCCATCAGGAAAGATACAAAATGTTGAAATCTGTCAGTCTTAGCTCGGTGTGGTTACTTCAGCAGTGTCATCCTATGCTGGGAGAATTCGGTATTGTGCTGCCTGAGCTGGTAGATTTCAGCAATGCCAGCCTGAGCTGGGAGACCTCAAGAGTAGTGTCAATCTGGGCTCGTAAACCTCGGCAGGTCAATGAGGATATCACCAAGTATTCCAGCAAGGGTTCATCAGCTAAATCAGCTTCAAAAGTTTCGTTCCAGCAGAGCTGCAGTTACCATCACTTGGAAAATTGCCATTTCTCATGACAGCCTATCCCATACACAGCAGAAATGGAATTTTTATGAAAATATCTCCATCATCTGGGAGCGGGATTGACAGTATGCGCAAGATAAATACTACATAAGAGTCAGACAACAGAGAAGGAAGGCAGAAGGAAGAGAACTCAGAATGACATAACGTAAATATACCAGTAGACAACATTGCAGAATATATAATGGTGCTGCCCATTATATATTCTTATAATTACATATTATATATTTTTATAATTACTTTTATGATAAAAAGATGGATACTTAATATCTGCAGTGGCATGATGCATGATTATTTGCGTATATATAAATATATACATACATGTCTACATATTCACTAGGCACACAGTGCCACCGGTATTTGAGGTCAGATATTTCTATGTGCCTGGGCATGGGAGTGTCTAACATGTCCGGCACAAGTAGGACAGATAGATGTTCTATTAACACATACCAATGATCTGATACAGTGCAAGAGGCAATAGCTATAACAGTTTAACTTGTATATACATTCATACATTCACAGATGATTCGAGTTCAATCCCCGGCCGGTCGCAGTATGATATATATATATATATATATATATATATATATATATATATATATATATATATATATATATATATATATATATATATATATATATATATATATATATATCATACTGCAACCGGCCGGGGACTGAACCACGGTGGCCCGGTGGCCTGGTGGCTAAAGCTCCCGCTTCAAACACGGAGGGCCCGGGTTCGATTCCCGGCGGGTGGAAACATTTCGACACGTTTCCTTACACCTGTTGTCCTGTTCACCTAGCAGCAAATATGTACCTGGGTGTTAGTCGACTGGTGTGGGTCGCATCCTGGGGGACAAGATTAAGGACCCCAATGGAAATAAGTTAGACAGTCCTCGATGACGCACTGACTTTCTTGGGTTATCCTGGGTGGCTAACCCTCCGGGGTTAAAAATCCGAACGAAATCTTTTCTTATCTTGTCATCTAGCCAGCCTCCCGGTCGGTACTTCCACTCTCCCTGCCCTGGTGCTCCCACTCACCCTGCTCTAGAGAGTGTGCTCTCACACTCCGTACCATGGTGTCCTCCCCCCACTCGTCAAGGTTGAGGGATCACTCAGTATCATGGGTTACGTAACCTATTCATGGCTGCTCATGGCATCCTTCAAGGTGATGTTGCTGCTGATTCCACCATTGTTCATTATCTCCCATTCAAAGTTGCTCTAAGAAAAGTACGAATTTTGCACTTGCCAATGTAATAATAACAGTTATAAAGTAATAATAATTATTATTGTTGTTATTATTATCATTATTATTTTTAAACTCCCTCCCTCCCAGCAACACACTGAGATGATTTATCACATCTTGTCATTTACGTAAGCATTCTGTCTCAGCCCAGCCAGCACTGCCATGCCTGACTCTCTCTCATTATGCTTCTTCCTTCGTGAATTGCTTTTTCTTCTTTTCGTTCTCGTCCCTAGCGTCCTCTTCCCTAGCGTCCTCTTCCCTAGCGTCCTCTTCCCTAGCGTCCTCTTCCCTAGCGTCCTCTTCCCTAGCGTCCTCTTCCCTAGCGTCCTCTTCCCTAGCGTCCTCTTCCCTAGCGTCCTCTTCCTCATTGTTACATTGCTCTCTCATACCACAACCTTATTTTTTAATTTTTTTTTGACATTCAATGATTTAGAGAATATAAGTTTTGTCGTGGTGTGACCTGACGTAGCCTGTATGTGTATTATGTATGATTATCTTGTGTATGGTATAAGTTGACGTAGGCTGTGTATGTTATAAGCTGAAGTATGTTTTGTATATCGTGTGTAAGTATTGAGCAGAAATGTCTTGTGAGTATAAGATAAGGTAACCTGTGTGTATATTTTTAGCTGTAATGTCCTGTCCATCAGAGTTTCCTCCTCCCAAGGTCTGTGCTTAAGAACCAGTGAGCGTGAGAGGCAGCATCAGACTGACTCCCAGGAGGTGACCTGTCACACCTCACCTCCCTGGACGACCCATGACCTCGCACCAATCTTGAACTTAACAGGTTCTGAACCTCACAGTTCTGTATCTCACAGGTTCTGTACATCACAGGTTCTATACCTCATAGGTTCTGCACTTCTGTGCAGCCGCCATTCTGTATGTTTTTGCTGACCTAGCTGGGTTCTCCACGAAGTTTCTACACGGCTCATGAACGATCCGGCTTGTCCACGTGGGTCCCCAGTTGGCTTAACACTAAGCCGCCTGCGGTGACTACTCCACTATGATTGTTTCACCGTTCCAGACGAGACCGTACCCTGATATGCCATAGCTCAGCCTCAGCGATGTCACCTGTGTTGCAGTATCTGTCCAGACGCAGGAAGACGTGCCTTGGACCATGATGTTTTAGCACACCCCCTTTTTCAGCCCTCCCTGTAGGAGACTTCTTTTTTTTGTCCATGTCCACATGTATATATGTTTTTATTTTGTGTTCTGTGCCCTGTTCCTGTGAGAGACAGACCGAGTTTTTTTTTCAGTCAGTCGTGGTCGAGGACGACCATGGGTAGGTGGCCGAGCGATATATACCCAGTTGTGTTCATATTTCGCTCCATGCTGGTGCCGAGATCTCTAGGCCTACCAAGCTCAGCTCGCACCACTCTTACCCTGGCTCACTCTACCGCCAGGCATCCTAGAGTCAACAACTCTACTCACTCGCTGTGGCTGCTGGGTCCTGGCCCCAGGGGGCACTAAACACACTGCCTGTGTAGAAGAATCCAAATAAAGTAAGAAACCTCCGAAACCTTGTCATTCACCGCTACCAGACACACACAAATTAGCCGTTAATACTTCAGAGGTTCTGTATCTCATAGGTTCTGTATCTCACAGGTTCTATATTTCACAGGTTCTGTACATCATGGGTTCTGTACCTCACAGGTTCACCTCAGGTTCTGTACCTCACAGGTTTTGTACATCACAGTTTCTGTACCTCACAAGTTCTACACTTCACAGGTTCTATATCTCACAGGTTCTGTATCTCACAGGTTCTGTATCTCACAGGTTCTGTACCTGTTCCTTACTGCTGTATCTTCTTTATTGTTGAAGTTTTGTCCATACAAGTACCTGGTTTGTCCTCATTAATACCTGGTTTGTCCTCATTAATACCTGGTTTGCCCTCGTTAATACCTGGTTTGCCCTCATTAATACCTGGTTTGCCGTCATTAATACTTTGTTTGCCCTCATTAATACCTGGTTTGCCCTCATTAATACCTGGTTTGCCCTCATTAATACCTGGTTTGCCCTCGTTAATACCTGGTTTGCCCTCATTAATACCTGGTTTGCCGTCATTAATACCTTGTTTGCCCTCATTAATACCTGGTTTGCCCTCATTAATACCTGGTTTGCCCTCATTAATACCTGGTTTGCCCTCATTAATACCTGGTTTGCCCTCATTAATACCTGGTTTGCCCTCATTAATACTTGGTTTGCCCTCATTAATACCTGGTTTGCCCTCATTAATACCTGGTTTGCCCTCATTAATACCTTGTTTGCCCTCATTAATGCCTGGTTTGCCCTCATTAATACCTGGTTAGGTATAAACCTTGTCAATTCATACCGACGGATTGCTTTAAACTGACACCTGACCAAACACTATTACATAGCTGTTAGAAAACCCTCCTGCCCTGGGACCTTGATCACTATGCGTGTTGGAAGCGATCAAGGTCTCAGGACCGAATCGTCTTCTAATAAATATGTCCTTGCGTTTGTTCACGTCTCCAATGAAGAGGTACTTCGTTATTTGTTGTCATTCAGTAATTATCATCAGGACTTCGACTGTAACTCTTGCCTAATTTGAAGACGTTTCCTTTTTACGTCATCGACTAAATCCTGCCTAATTTGAAAGATTTTTTTTTCTTTTTACGTCATTTGGCGGTTGCTGGCCAGCATACCTCTGTACTGGCCAGCATACCTGTGTGCTGGCCAGCATACCTGTGTGCTGGCCAGTATACCTGTGTGCTGGCCAGCATACCTCTGTACTGGCCAGCATACCTGTGTGCTGGCCAGCATACCTGTGTGCTGGCCAGCATACCTGTGTGCTGGCCAGTATACCTGTGTGCTGGCCAGCATACCTCTGTACTGGCCAGCATACCTGTGTGCTCGCCAGCATACCTGTGTGCTGGCCAGCATACCTGTGTGCTGGCCAGCATACCTGCGTGTTGGCCAGCATACCTGTGTGCTGGCCAGCATACCTGTGTGCTGGCCAGCATACCTGTGTGCTGGCCAGCATACCTGTGTGCTGGCCAGCATACCTGTGTGCTGGCCAGCATACCTGTGTGCTGGCCAGCATACCTGTGTGCTGGCCAGCATACCTCTGTACTGGCCAGCATACCTGTGTGCTGGCCAGCATACCTGTGTGCTGGCCAGCATACCTCTGTACTGGCCAGCATACCTATGTGCTGGCCAGCATACCTGTGTGCAGGCCAGCATACCTATGTGCTGGCCAGCATACCTATGTGCTGGCAGCATACCTCTGTACTGGCCAGTATACCTATGTGCTGGCCAGCATACCTCTGTACTGGCCAGCATACCTATGTGCTGGCCAGCATACCTCTGTACTGGCCAGTATACCTATGTGCTGGCCAGCATACCTCTGTACTGGCCAGCATACCTGTGTGCTGGCCAGCATACCTGTGTGCTGGCCAGCATACCTCTGTACTGGCCAGCATACCTGTGTGCTGGCCAGCATACCTCTGTACTGGCCAGCATACCTCTGTACTGGCCAGCATACCTCTGTACTGGCCAGCATACCTGTGTGCTGGCCAGCATACCTGTGTGCTGGCCAGCATACCTCTGTACTGGCCAGCATACCTCTGTACTGGTCAGCATACCTCTGTACTGGCCAGCATACCTCTGTACTGGTCAGCATACCTCTGTACTGGCCAGCATACCTATGTGCTGGCCAGCATACCTGTGTGCTGGCCAGCATACCTATATGCTGGCCAGCATACCTATGTGTTGGCCAGCATACCTTTGTACTGGCCAGTATACCTATGTGCTGGCCAGCATACCTCTGTACTGGCCAGCATACCTATGTGCTGGCCAGCATACCTCTGTACTGGCCAGTATACCTATGTGCTGGCCAGCATACCTCTGTACTGGCCAGCATACCTGTGTGCTGGCCAGCATACCTGTGTGCTGGCCAGCATACCTCTGTACTGGCCAGCATACCTATGTGCTGGCAAGCATACCTCTGTACTGGCCAGTATACCTATGTGCTGGCCAGCATACCTCTGTACTGGCCAGTATACCTGTGTGCTGGCCAGCATACCTTAGTGTTGGCCAGCATACCTGTGTGCTAACCAGCATACCTCAGTGCTGGCCAGCATACCTGTGTGCTGGCCAGCATACCTCAGTGCTGGCCAGCATACATGTGTGCTGACAAGCATACCTCAGTGCTGGCCAGCATACCTCTGTACTGGCCAGCATACCTGTGTGCTGGCCAGCATACCTGTGTGCTGGCCAGCATACCTCAGTGCTGGCCAGCATACCTCTGTATTGGCCAGCATACCTGTGTACTGGCCAGCATACCTGTGTACTGGCCAGCATACCTGTGTGCTGGCCAGCATACCTCAGTGCTGGCCAGCATACCTGTGTGCTGAATAGCATACCTCAGTGCTGGCCAGCATACCTCTGTACTGGCCAGCATACCTATGTACTGGCCAGCATACCTGTGTACTGGCCAGCATACCTGTGTGCTGGCCAGCATACCTCAGTGCTGGCCAGCATACCTGTGTGCTGACAAGCATACCTCAGTGCTGGCCAGCATACCTCTGTACTGGCCAGCATACCTGTGTACTGGCCAGCATACCTGTGTGCTGGATAGCATACCTCAGTGCTGGCCAGCATACCTGTGTGCTGACCAGCATACCTCAGTGCTGGCCAGCATACCTCAGTGCTTGCCAGCATACCTCTGTACTGGCCAGCATACCTGTGTGCTGGCCAGCATACCTCAGTGCTGGCCAGCATACCTCTGTGCTGGCCAGCATACCTCTGCACTGGCCAGTATACCTCTGCGCTGGCCAGCATACCTCTGTGCTGGTCAGCATACCTCTGTGCTGGCCAGCATACCTCTGTGTTGGCCAGCATACCTCTGTGTTGGCCAGCATACCTCTGTGCTGGCCAGTATACCTCTGTGCTGACCAGCATACCTCTGTGCTGGCTAGCATACCTCTGTGCTGACCAGCATACCTCTGTGCTGATCAGCATACCTGTGTGCTGACCAGCATACCTCTGTGCTGACCAGCATACCTCTGTGCTGACCAGCATACCTCTGTGCTGACCAGCATACCTCTGTGCTGACCAGCATACCTCAGTGCTGGCCAGCATACCTGTGTACTGGCCAGCATACCTGTGTGCTGGATAGCATACCTCAGTGCTGGCCAGCATACCTGTGTGCTGACCAGCATACCTCAGTGCTGGCCAGCATACCTCAGTGCTTGCCAGCATACCTCTGTACTGGCCAGCATACCTGTGTGCTGGCCAGCATACCTCAGTGCTGGCCAGCATACCTCTGTGCTGGCCAGCATACCTCTGCACTGGCCAGTATACCTCTGCGCTGGCCAGCATACCTCTGTGCTGGTCAGCATACCTCTGTGCTGGCCAGCATACCTCTGTGTTGGCCAGCATACCTCTGTGTTGGCCAGCATACCTCTGTGCTGGCCAGTATACCTCTGTGCTGACCAGCATACCTCTGTGCTGGCTAGCATACCTCTGTGCTGACCAGCATACCTCTGTGCTGATCAGCATACCTGTGTGCTGACCAGCATACCTCTGTGCTGACCAGCATACCTCTGTGCTGACCAGCATACCTCTGTGCTGATCAGCATACCTCTGTGCTGACCAGCATACCTCTGTGCTGGCCAGCATACCTCTGTGCTGGCCAGCATACCTCTGTGCTGATCAGCATGCCTCTGTGCTGATCAGCATACCTCTTTGCTGACCAGCATACCTGTGTGCTGGCCAGCATACCTCTGTGCTGATCAGCATACCTCTGTGCTGATCAGCATACCTCTGTGCTGACGAGCATACCTCTGTGTTCGCCAGCATACCTCTGTGCTGGCCAGCATACCTCTGTGCTGACCAGCATACCTCTGTGCTGACCAGCATACCTCTGTGCTGATCAGCATACCTCTGTGCTGACCAGCATACCTCTGTGCTGACCAGCATACCTCTGTGCTGATCAGCATACCTCTGCTGATCAGCATACCTCTGTGCTGACCAGCATACCTCTGTGCTGACCAGCATACCTCTGTGCTGACCAGCATACCTCTGTGCTGACCAGCATACCTCTGTGCTGACCAGCATACCTCTGTGCTGACCAGCATACCTCTGTGCTGACCAGCATACCTCTGTGCTGACCAGCATACCTCTGTGCTGATCAGCATACCTCTGCTGATCAGCATACCTCTGTGCTGACCAGCATACCTCTGTGCTGACCAGCATACCTCTGTGCTGACCAGCATACCTCTGTGCTGACCAGCATACCTCTGTGCTGACCAGCATACCTCTGTGCTGACCAGCATACCTCTGTGCTGACCAGCATACCTCTGTGCTGACCAGCATACCTCTGTGCTGACCAGCATACCTCTGTGCTGACCAGCATACCTCTGTGCTGACCAGCATACCTCTGTGCTGACCAGCATACCTCTGTGCTGACCAGCATACCTCTGTGCTGATCAGCATACCTCTGCTGATCAGCATACCTCTGTGCTGACCAGCATACCTCTGTGCTGACCAGCATACCTCTGTGCTGACCAGCATACCTCTGTGCTGACCAGCATACCTCTGTGCTGACCAGCATACCTCTGTGCTGACCAGCATACCTCTGTGCTGACCAGCATACCTCTGTGCTGACCAGCATACCTCTGTGCTGACCAGCATACCTCTGTGCTGACCAGCATACCTCTGTGCTGACCAGCATACCATCATTATACGTTATTTATGAGAATATTGTCTGAAAACAGGTTTTTTTTTTTTGTTAGCTGCTGAGACCTGAAAGTGGCGTCAATATCTCAGGACTTTCAAGGAAAATTTACCAGAAAACTCTGCCCGGATTTTCCTTCTGTATAATGTCATGACGCAGAAGCTTCCATTGTTTTACTAGATTCGTTTCCTTTCCTTATCATTTCGTTTTTTTTCCTCACTGTCCTTGATAATTAAGCCACAAACCACACACTCACTTCATACTTGGTCTAAGACAAAAATACAGGATATATACACCGTAGTGTGTATGTCTGTCAGTGTGTATATATGCTGGGAGTTTACAATAACTCCTCCTATAGGGATTAAATTGTTCTTGATTGGTGGTGTACAGGTGACATACGACCTTAATGATCCTTTGAATCATGGACCGCCAATATAATCTTAACGAACCAATCAACTAGATATTCAGTATATGTTTAATAGTAAATGCGAAATAAAAAATATCAGCTATGTTACAACAGATCAGAAAATGGAATCCTCGTGTCCAATTAGCCGATCATCATCTACCTCAGTTCACGCAAAAGAAATAGTACAGAATGCGGCATTGGTTTATGATCCACTTAAATGTCAGCAATGAAGATTGAACTCCATTAGAAAAGGTAATCACGAGTTATTACATGGGAATTAATGGTCAGATTACCTCAATAAAAATTGGCAAATTGGCACCTATACTCCAGGACGTGTTTAAACCTCCACTGTCATATTCTGGCTTCTAAAAATTTGTGGAGACTAGTAGAAGCATTCTCTAAATATACGAAGACATACTCCATAAAGGCACGCTCCTAAAAAGCTTGGTCTAAATAGGCTTCCTCCAAAAAGTCTTGCTCTAAAAAGGCTTGGCCCAAAAAGTCTTGCTCCAAAAGCCAACTGAAGACTGAAACTTGCACTATCCAAAATCAGTGTGCAGCTTCGTTTGAGAGAAAAATTACTCGAGTGCAGAATGTTTGATAGTGACCAGAATAAACATTCTCAAATGCAGCACAGAATCCAAAAATTCAAGTTTATTTACTGTGTAAATTGGAAGATTTACACCAACACAACTTTTACAAAACGATTTCACAAAAGTACTGTCTGCGATGTCTTCTTATATGAGTCTCCTAACTCAGTGATAAAGTGCTGGAGCTGCTACATACCGAAAGGACCACGGTTTGAATCCCTGTTTATCTTTCAAATTATTTATTGAGAGTTCAAAACCTGTCGACTACACGAGGGTCATTAAGGCTGCTCGTTATCTTGTCACCGCCAGACGAGCTGACTATAGTTCTTAAAATTGTGATTAAAAGCAAACTCTCAGCATATATACGCTCATACACACCTATGGGTGTATATATCCTGTGTATTATTTTTATTATTAGGTTAATTTAGGTAAGATTGGTTAGGACACAAGGCAAGTGTTTCCACAATGGAAATAAATCACTTTGACTTTTTTGGGGTTATCCTAAGTAATTTATACATGTTACTGTGTAGGATAATTTATATAACCGTATTTATGTGCAGCTCTACTTAATAGAGCAGGTCTTAGTTATATGATGACCCACAGCTGGAGCTTCTGGTCATCCGACTGAGGCCTTCCACTGGCTTACCCTATCCACCCATTGAAAAATTATGGTCATTATTATAACTAATAGTAAACCGGCTTGTCCCTGGCTTACTCGTCCACCTTTGAACAACTAAAAGGAATAATACCATAACCGGAAAATAAAGTCGGACCGACACATCGTCATGAGCTCCTCTCGTGTTGAGAAATGGCATTACCAGTTAAGTTTAAATGTAGGAAAACTTAACTTAGAAAGACAGCTCATCGCCTGCACAGCCGCCCCTGCAGACGAGGTCTTGAGAAGCTGTCGAAGTCATCTCTCAACGGGCTGTAAAGAGTTATAATTTGTAAGATTATAAATTACCCCTAGGGGGTGTTATGTCAGCATATTTCATTCACTGATTGCTGACAAATTACATACTTGTTTGGACTCAAAAGTCCGCACCTTACTGCCGACTGTAGGTTGATTACAAACTCCTTGCGACTCAAGAACTGCGCAGTCCCCCATACTACAAGAAATTCGTAACCTACCTTGCTCTTGTAGCGTGAGCTATGGTGTTCTTCACACCTTCGACAGATATTGGTGACTTGATAGAAGTTGAAGTGTCCTTGGATGTCCACGTCTTCCATAGTCTAGGAATACGCACACTGGTACACTATGTTCCACAAGATTTGTCTTCTTTGTTCACAATCTTATCACTAAAGAAGCTGATCACACTTCTCTTAAGTGTTTATTGTGTTTTATGAGACACTTTGTTCACACTAACGCACAGATCGTTCTTTGTTGGTTATCCTGGCGTCAGTGTCACTCTCAGTAGAGTCAAAAGTAATCTGAAGACGCCACAGCACCCCACGCTGTTACTGCCCCCAGCACAAAGGAAAAGCTGACCTAGTACTTTTGCTTCCTTGCCACTTCCTCGATGAGGCAAAGCAGAATGTTTGATTCTTGCTGTCTTAAGCATAGACAACAATGTCCACTATCTTTACTATGGTAATAAAGTGGGAGCAGGATTTTCCTTAATTGTCTTGCTAAGGTAAGAGATGTACTGTCTCTTATTAAGCTACACTTTGCAACACAGGACCGCACGGAGCGTCGAGCCACGTCACATACTGGTACAGCATCTGGGGTCAATTACTCGCTGTAGCAGTAAACAAGATATTTGCCCCTTCTGAGAGGGCTGGGCCCCTCAGGGCTGAAAGGGGCTAAAGGGGGCTGAAAGGGGCTGATATCCCCCTCTGGAGAAAATTTCTCCACATCTCGTGTGTGCAGGTTATTTATAGGTAGGTATAATGTTCGTCAGGAAACAGGACAAGTGTTTCCTGACGCGGGTCTCAGTTATATGATGACCCACACCTGGAACTAGCAGACATCTGACCGAGGCCTTCCGCTGGCTTACCCCTTCCACCCTTTAAAAATTATAGCTGAAACTATTTTTTAATTAATATAAAGTATAGGTTATTTGTGTACCTTTCAAAAAATTAAGTTTATTATTATTATTATTATTATTATTATTATTATTATTATTATTATTATTATCATTATTAAAGCTAACAATTATATTAATGATAAAGATAATTCTTCCAGTCCTGCTAAATTTCTCTGTTTTCTAAAATCATTTTCGCTTCGATGTTACATAGAAAATTGACTACGAGGAGTAACTTGAAAATTATTTATCTTACTTATCTGGTGTGTTACTTAAACTTTACTTTTAAATATATCAACAGAACTTTTTTTTTAATAATTCACACAGAAGCAACGAGGAAGCGAAAACATTAATTTGTCTAGACATTCTTTTTTTTTTTTTACCTTTATCTCAACTTTATCTTTCATACCTGACGGAAGCTAGTGGCTTAATAAGTGGCGGTCTTCTCCCTCACACACTGAAGGACAGGATATCAATTGTTCACTGAGGGTTACTATCAATTGTTCACTGAGGGTTACTATCAATTGTTCACTGAGGGGTTACTGTCAATTGTTCACTGAGGGTTACTATCAATTGTTCACTGAGGGTTACTGTCAATTGTTCACTGAGGGTCACTATCAATTGTTCACTGAGGGTTACTGTCAATTGTTCACTGAGGGTCACTATCAATTGTTCACTGAGGGCCACTATCAATTGTTCACTGAGGGTTACTGTCAATTGTTCACTGAGGGTTACTATAAATTGTTCACTGAGGGTTACTATAAATTGTTCACTGAGGGTTACTGTCAATTGTTCACTGAGGGTCACTATCAATTGTTCACTGAGGGTTGCTATAAATTGTTCACTGAGGGTTACTATCAATTGTTCACTGAGGGTTACTATCAATTGTTCACTGAGGGTTACTATCAATTGTTCACTGAGGGTTACTATAAATTGTTCACTGAGGGTTACTGTCAATTGTTCACTGAGGGTCACTATCAATTGTTCACTGAGGGTTACTATAAATTGTTCACTGAGGGTTACTGTCAATTGTTCACTGAGGGTCACTATCAATTGTTCACTGAGGGCCACTATCAATTGTTCACTGAGGGTTACTGTCAATTGTTCACTGAGGGTCACTATCAATTGTTCACTGAGGGTTACTGTCAATTGTTCACTGAGGGGTTACTGTCAATTGTTCACTGAGGGTTACTATCAATTGCTCACTGAGGGGTTACTGTCAATTGTTCACTGAGCAAATAGTGAACCTTCGCCTAGAAAAAGATTAACTCTGCGACACTCGAGGGATGCTCATGGCACATTCCCCTAAGAAAAAGAGAAGAGAAGATGTAAACTAGAGAGACGCTTCCTCTAGGTGGAGGTGAAGAATCAGAGAGCTGCTGAAGGGGGCTAGTATTTCTGAAATACAGAAGGAGGCACTGGCCAGAGAAACAGAGAATATCAAACTTAAACTTATGGAATCATACAGGAGCCAAGAGACACCATAAATGAAAACCATAAATGAAATTGGAAAAAATATTTCTTTTCTTATGCCAAATCTAGGCGTAAAGCCACTTCCAATATTGGACCCCTGCTTCAACGAAATGGGATTTGCACAGATAATAGGGAAGATAGGAGTGAAATACTGAAGTCCCAGATTGAGGGTCGACAATCTAAATTAATTATTTATAACGAAGACGCAAAATTTGGCCAATTGAAAAATTTCTGGTATAAACCTAACAGGAAGAGTTGGTAGATGGATCTGTAACTTCCTACGAAACAGAACACAGAAAGCAATAGTAAGTAGAGCAAAGTCAGAGGAGGCCACTGAAAAGCTCTGTTCTACAAGGTACATTACTTGCCCCTATCCTTTTCCTCATTCTCATATCTGACATAGACAGAGATGTAAGCCACAGCACCGTGTCCTCCTTTGCTAAAGACAGTAGAATTTGCATGACGGTATCATCCATCGAGGACACTAACCAAGTCTTAAAACGGGCGTCAAAAAACAATATGAAGCTCACTGAAGATAAATTTTACTCTGCTATGGAAAACTCGAGAAAATAAAAACTGTATTGGAGTATAAAACCAATTCCAATTACACAATAGAGCGAAATATTAATGTGAAAGACCTTGAAGTGGTAATGTCAGAGAATCTCACTTTCAAAGATCACAACAATGTATTTACCACATCTACTAGGAAAATGATAGGATGGATAATGAATATATTCAAAACTAGAGATGCCAAGCCAATGATGATTCTTTTCAAATCGGTTGTTCTCTCTGGGCTGGAATATTGCTGTACACTAACGGCCCTTTTCAAGGCTTGCGAAATTGATGACCTGGAGAATATACACAGAACTTTCACTGCACATATAAGTACGACAAAGCACGTAAATTACTGGGAACGGTTGAAGGCTCTCGACCTGTACTTCTTGGTACGCAGGTGAGAAAGATACTTGATAATATACACCTGGAAAAATCGTAGAGGGACAAGTCCCAAATCTTCACACGAAAACCACTCCCTACGAAAGCAAAAGACCCGGCAGGCGGTGCAGTATTCCCCCAGTGAAAATCAGGGGCGCCATGAGTACACTAAGAGACAACAAAATAAGCGTTAGGAACCCAATACTCTTCAACTGCCTCAGCATTCATAAGGGGGATTACCAATAGAGCCCTAACTGTCTTCAAGAGAGAGCTTGACAGACACCTAATATTAGTACCTGACCAGCTGGGCTGTGGTTCGTACGTCGATCTGCGTGCGGCCACCAATAACAGCCTGGTTGATCAGGCCATGATCCACTGCGAGGCCTAGTCATGGACCGGGCCACAGGGACGTTGAGCCTCGGAATATCCTCCAGGTATACTCCAGGGTTACTGTCAGTTTTTTATTGAGCGTCACTACAAATTTTCGTCAAGATTAACAACCAGCTACTTAGTGTAGAGGAAGAAGTATTTAACAAAATGACGTTTGAATGATAGCAAAGAAAATAAATTTAATAAAAGAGAAGAATGTTGCAATAAAAGTAAAATGGGTTTTTTTTCTTTCATTGTCACGAATGACTGATGTAAAATTAGTCTACATCTTTTGTTTGGCAAGATTGATACCCTGAACTGTGGTGTACTTCTCTCAGCGTGTATCCTAATCCTGAGAGTTTACTTAATCCTTATATAAGAGATTAAAGTATTCTTGTCTGATGGTGAGAAAGTTACATTGTAGCCTTAATGTAAGACCTTTCCTTAGGCGACAGGTTTCAAACTCCACTAACCAACCAACTATCCTGTGTCTAATGAATAGATATAAACTGTGGAAACTCGTTAGGGACTCTGTCTTATGAGGTACCTACTGCTGTCACGGGTTAGATAAACTAATAACTTTGCTCCTCACAAATATCCACAAACACCTTTTCTGTCGGAAATTAAATGGACGGAGGTACCAGCACAGAACACTTATCTGACATGAAGGATGTGTCCCTCTAAGCATTACCATTAGTCTGTCCGAAATGCACATGCATGCTAGTGGCTCTTTTGTGATTAACGATATTTTATTACATCTTAACTATACTTTGAATACTAGACAAAGAAATAAAATATATTTATTTTTATGCCTTGCAACTTAGTTACCCCTGGTTGATTTTACCTTCAAGTTAAACTTCCTACAATATGGCCTCTGTGGTATTGAAGATAATGATAATCTGAGTAATAAAGAGCCAAGAGGTACGGATTATTCAGAAGCTAATTATTAATTCCTATTATAACTCAAGCCACAAACAATAGTACATGTGCAGTCATTAAATTAGTAAGTGCTAAATGTTATCCTATCTGTCTTGAGGTTTACACCACGTTCCTGACCAGCTTGGTCAAAATTCAGATTTTTGAACACAATGTAATGGACACCCTAACAGTGCATTCAAAGATCATAAACTTCTTCACACAGTAGGTCCTGATGATAGAGATGGATCTATTTCTTCACATACTAGGATCTGGTGATAGAGATGGGTCTATTTCTTCAGCATATTGGCTCCCAGTTTTCTCTACACTACTCAGTAGCGGTGCCAGGTAGATATTCCGTGTGCCCAGCCGTAAGAATTCAGTAGTCTGCCAGCACAAACACAACAATCTTCTCTCATCTCACCCCTTCATTCCTAAGTAACTTAAAGACGGCTTAAATGAGAAGAGAAATTACAATCTTTTGAAACTTACGTTGCAGTAAATAGGTGACTACATTTTCCATCAGGAAGTTGGTTGGGACTACACGCTGTCATTGAGGTCTGCGCATTGCGTACATTACTGTGGAGTTTCCAGAGTTTAGATGTAGCCTGAAGAACATAGTCAACACGAATGGCAGCATCAGTGACCTGACCATCTCATGTACAGTTGTACTAAAACTCTGGGCAACACCACCTCCATGACCTTGCCTGTGTCGTCACATCCCTGACGTATTAACAGAGGGAAATCGAAAATGAGATGAACAACCGAAAACAAAGTCACAAAAGACATTAAAAGGAAGTTTTAGCAATGCTCTTTAATCTTGCCGTCCAAGAACGTTCCCACGAAACATATGAGGACAATATTGGGAATCCATCCCAGCATCTCACAAGCCCACACCTGTTGTCTTGTTAAGTAAATGGACACAGTGAAAATAATGTGACATATTATTATAACATTTCGCTCTCCTGGAGCTTCATCAAACTGGAGAGCGAAACGTTGCCACAGTAAAACGTCACGTTAGTTGCATCTCTGTCCATTTACGTAACATTTTGTCGGTAATTCTACCATTGTTGGGCCGCAAAAAAACAATATGAAGTTCAGTGGAGAGAAATTTCAACTACTCAGATATGGAAAACTTGAAGAAATTAAAACTTTATCATAGTATAAACCAAATCTTAACCACACAGTAGAGCGAAAAACTAATGTGAAAGATCTGGGAGAGATAATGTCAGAGGATCTCACCTTCAAAGGCCACAGCAATACATCTACCTTATCTGCTAGAAAAATGACAGGATGGATAATGAGAACCTTCAAAACTAGGGACGACAAGCCCATGATGACACTCTTCAAATCGCTTGTTCTCTCTAGGCTGGAATAATGCTGTACACAAACTGTCCCCTTCAAGGTAGGCGAAATTGCTGACCTGGAAAGTGTACAGAGAACTTTCACGGCACACATAAGTACAATAAAGCACCTAAATTACTGGGAACGGCTGAAGTCCCTTGATTTGTACTCCCTGGAACGCAGGCGAGAAATATATATATAATAATATACACTGGAAAACCTAGAGGGATTAGTACCAGACTTGCACACGAAAATCATTCCCTACAAAAGCAAAAGACTTGCAAGGAGATGCAACATTCCCTCAGTGAAAAGTAGGGGCGCCACGAGTACACTTAAATAACACAATAAGTGTCAGGGGCCCAAGATTGTTCAACTGCCTCCCAGCATACCTAAAGGGGATGACAAATAGACCCCTGGCTGTCGTCAAGAAGGTACTGAACAGGCACCTAAAGTTAGTGCCTGATCAGCCGGGATGTGGTTTGTTCGTCGGTTTACGTGCGGCCATCAGTAAGAACCTGATTGATCCACCACGATTCCTGGTCTTAGACCAGGCCGAGGGGGCGTTGACCCCCTAAACTCTCTCCAGGTAAACCGTGGTCTTAGCTGCACTATCTCTCTCTCTCTCTCTCTCTCTCTCTCTCTCTCTCTCTCTCTCTCTCTCTCTCTCTCTCTCTCTCTCTCTCTCTCTCTCTCTCTCTCTCTCTCTCTCTCTCTCTCTCTCTCTCTCTCTTTCTCTCTCTCTCTCCTCGACCGCGCCATCACTCTCTGTTCATCATGCAGTCACTGTACCTCTCACAATCACAGGTAACAATTGTCAATACATGTCAAAATTGCTGATAGATAACAAGGTACGAATGTGTGTCATCACGTGACCTCCTTCACACGTGGTGCCTGGTTCATCCCAGTGAACCAGTCACACCACACGTGACTCCAGGTTCTTTGTGAAACAGTCATTCCACATGTGACAGCTGGTTCATCCCAGTGGACCAGTCACACCACACGTGACTACTGGTTCATCCCAGTTAACCAGTCACTACACATGTCACTCCTGGTCCTTCCCAGTGAACCAGTCACTCCACATGTGTTTCCTGTTTCTTCCCAGTGAACCAGTCACTCCACATAAGACTCCTGGTTCTTACCAGTGAACCTGTCACTCCATATGTGACTTCTGGTTCTTACCAGTGAACCAGCCACTTCACACGTGACTCCTGGTTTATCCCAGTGAACCTGTCACTCCACATGTGACTCCTGGTTCTTCCTAGTGAACCAGCCACTTCACATGTGACTTCTGATTCTTTCCAGTGAACCAGTCACTTCACATGTGACTTCTGATTCTTTCCAGTGAACCAGTCACTTCACATGTGACTCCTGGTTCTTCCCAGTGAACTAGTCACTCCACATGTGACTCCTGGTTCTTCCTAGTGAACCAGCCACTTCACATGTGACTTCTGATTCTTTCCAGTGAACCAGTCACTTCACATGTGACTCCTGGTTCTTCCCAGTGAACCAGTCACTCCACATGTGACTCCTGGTTCTTCCTAGTGAACCAGCCACTTCACATGTGACTTCTGATTCTTTCCAGTGAACCAGTCACTTCACATGTGACTTCTGATTCTTTCCAGTGAACCAGTCACTTCACATGTGACTCCTGGTTCTTCCCAGTGAACCAGTCACTCCACATGTGATTCCTGGTTCTTCCTAGTGAACAAGCCACTTCACATGTGACTTCTGATTCTTTCCAGTGAACCAGTCACTCCACATGTGACTCCTGGTTCTTCGCAGCGAACCAGTCACTCCACATGTGATTCCTGGTTCATCCAAGTGAACCAGTCACACCACACGTGGCTATTGGATCATCCCAACGAACCAGTCACTACACATGTGACTCCTGGTTCTTTACAGCGTACCAGTAACTTCACATGTGACTCCTGGTTCTTCCCAGTGAACCAGTAACTTCACATGTGACTCCTGGTTCTTCCCAGTGAACCAGTCACTCCACATGTGACTCCTGGTTCTTCCAAGTGAATCAGTCACTCCACATTTGACTCCCGGTTCTTCCAAGTGAACCAGACAATCCACTTGTATCTCCTGGTTCTTCTCAGTTAACCAGTCACTTCACATGTGACTCATGGTTCTTCCAAGTGAACCAGCCACTCCACATGTAATTCCTGGTTCTTCCCACTGGACCAGTTGCTCCACATTTGACTCCTGGTTCTTCCCAGTGAACCAGTAACTTCACATGTGACTCCTCGTTCTTCCCAGTGAACCAGTCAATCCAACTGTGACTCCTGGTTCTTCCAGTGAACCAAGGACTTCACAAGTGACTCTTATGTCTTCCCAGTGAACCAGTGACTTCACACGTGACTCCTGGTTCTTCTCAGTGAACCAGTGACTTCACATGTGACTCCTGGTTCTTCTCAGTGAACCAGTGACTTCACATGTGATTCCTAGTTCTTCTCAGTGAACCAGTGGCTTCACAAGTGACTTCTGGTTTTTCCCAACGAACCAGTGACTTCACATATGACCCCTGGTTCTTCCCAGTGAACCAGTCACTTCACATGTGACTCCTGGTTCTTCCCAGTGAACCAGTCACTTCACATGTGACTCCTGGTTCTTCCCAGTGAACCAGTCACTTCACATGTGACTCCTGGTTCTTCCGAGTGAACCATTCACTTCACATGTGACTCCTGGTTCTTCCCAGTGAACCAGTCACTTCACATGTGACTCCTGGTTCTTCCCAGTGAACCAGTCACTTCACATGTGACTCCTGGTTCTTCCCAGTGAACCAGTCACTTCACATGTGACTCCTGGTTCTTCCCAGTGAACCAGTAACTTCACATGTGACTCCTGGTTCTTCCCAGTGAACCAGTAACTTCACATGTGACTCCTGGTTCTTCCCAGTGAACCAGTCGCTTCATACGTGACTCCTGGTTCTTCCCAGTGAACCAGTCACTTCACATGTGATTCCAGGTTCTTCCCAGTGAACCAGTCACTTCACATGTGACTCCTGGTTCTTCCCAGTGAACCATTCACTTCACATGTGACTCCTGGTTCTTCCCAGTGAACCAGTCACTTCACATGTGACTCCTGGTTCTTACCAGTGAACCAGTCACTTCACATGTGACTCCTGGTTCTTCCCAGTGAACCAGTCACTTCACATGTGACTCCTGGTTCTTCCCAGTGAACCAGTCACTTCACATGCGACTCCTGGTTCTTCCCAGTGAACCAGTCACTTCACATGTGACTCCTGGTTCTTCCCAGTGAACCAGTAACTTCACATATGACTCCTGGTTCTTCCCAGTGAACCAGTCACTTCACATGTGACTCCTGGTTCTTCCCAGTGAACCAGTCACTTCACATGTGACTCCTGGTTCTTCCCAGTGAACCAGTAACTTCACATGTGACTCCTGGTTCTTCCCAGTGAACCAGTCACTTCACATGTGACTCCTGGTTCTTCCCAGTGAACCAGTCACTTCACATGTGACTCCTGGTTCTTCCCAGTGAACCAGTAACTTCACATGTGACTCCTGGTTCTTCCCAGTGAACCAGTCACTTCACATGTGACTCCTGGTTCTTCCCAGTGAACCAGTCACTTCACATGTGACTCCTGGTTCTTCCCAGTGAACCAGTCACTTCACATGTGACTCCTGGTTCTTCCCAGTGAACCAGTCACTTCACATGTGACTCCTGGTTCTTCCCAGTGAACCAGTAACTTCACATGTGACTCCTGGTTCTTCCCAGTGAACCAGTAACTTCACATGTGACTCCTGGTTCTTCCCAGTGAACCAGTAACTTCACATGTGACTCCTGGTTCTTCCCAGTGAACCAGTAACTTTACATGTGACTCCTGGTTCTTCCCAGTGAACCAGTAACTTCACATGTGACTCCTGGTTCTTCCCAGTGAACCAGTAACTTCACATGTGACTCCTGGTTCTTCCCAGTGAACCTGTCACTTCACATGTGACTCCTGGTTCTTCCCAGTGAACCAGTCACTTCACATGTGACTCCTCGTTCTTCCCAGTGAACCAGTCACTTCACATGTGACTCCTGGTTCATCCCAGTGAGAGAAAAGTTCATTAAATAATAGTGGATAGTAGTAAGACTGGTAGTATGACTGGTAGTATGACTGGTAGCATGACTGGTAGTATGAATGGTAGTATGACTGGTAGTATGACTGGTAGCATGAATGGTAGTATGACTGGTAGTATGACTAGTAGTATGACTGGTAGCATGAATGGTAGTATGACTGGTAGTATGACTAGTAGTATGACTGGTAGTATGACCGGTAGCATGAATGGTAGTATGACTGGTAGCATGAATGGTAGAATGATTGGTAGTATGATTGGTATTATGAATGGTAGAATGATTGGTAGTATGACTGGTAGTATCAATGGTAGTATGACTGGTAGCATGAATGGTAGTATGACTGGTAGTATGACTAGTAGTATGACTGGTAGTATGACCGGTAGCATGAATGGTAGTATGACTGGTAGCATGAATGGTAGAATGATTGGTAGTCTGATTGGTAGTATGAACGGTAGAATGATTGGTAGTATGACTGGTAGTATGAATGGTAGTATGACTGGTAGTATGAATGGTAGTGTGACTGGTAGCATAAATGGTAGAATGATTGGTAGTCTGACTGGTAGTATGAATGGTAGTATGACTGGTAGTATGAATGGAAGTATGACTGATAGTAAGACTGGTAGTATGAATGGCAGTATGACTGGTAGTATGACTGGTAGTATGAATGGTAGTAAGAGTGGTAGTATGATTAGTAGTATGAATGATGGTATGAATGATGGTATCTGGAGATCTGGAGAGAGTTCCGGGGGTCAACGCCCCCGCGGCCCGGTCTGTGACCAGGCCTCCTTAGGTCAGTGTCCCAGGATGCGACCCACACCAGTCGACTAACACCCAGGTACCCATTTTACTGATGGGGAACATAGACAGTGGAAAGAAACACGTCCAATGTTTCTACTCTGGCTGGGAATCGAACCCAGGCCCTCACCGTGTGAAGCGAGAGCGTTAACCACCAGGCCACCAGAGCCACTAGTAGTATGACTAGTAGCATGACTGGTAGTATGACTGGTAGTATGAATGGTAGTATGACTGGTAGTATGGCTGGTTGTATGACTTGTAGTATGACTAGAAGTATGAATGGTGGTATGAATGATGGTATGACTGGTAGTGCGACTGGTAGTATGAATGGTGGTATGACTGCCAGTATGACTGGTAGTATGACTGGTAGTATGAATGTTGGTATGAATGGTGGTATGACTGGAACCATGACTGGTAGTATGAATGGTGGTATGAATGGTGGTATGACTGGTAGTGTGACTGGTAGTATGAATGGTGGTATGACTGGTAATATGATTTGTAGTATGAATGGTTCTATGACTGGTAGTAGGACTGGTATTAGGACTGGTAGTAAGATTGGTAGTATGACTGGTAGTGTGACTTTTAGTACGACTGGTGGTATGATTTGTAGTATGACTGATAGTATGATGGTAGTATGACTGGTAGTAGGACTGGTAGTATGATTGGAAGTATGACTGGCACTATAACTGGTGATATGACTGGTAGTATGACTGGTGATATGACTGGTAGTATGACTGGCACTATGACTGGTAGTATGACTGGTGGTATGACTGATAGTATGACTTTTAGTATGACTGGTAGTATGGCTTGTATTATGACTGGTAATATGACTGGCACTGTGAGTGATAGTATGACTGGTAGTATGACTGGTAGTATTACTGGAAGTATAACTGGTAGAATGACTGGTAGTATTACTGGTATTATGACTGGTAGCATTACTGGTAGAATGACTGGTAGTATTGCTGGCAGTATGACTGGTAGTATTACTGGTAGTATTACTGGTAGAATGACTCGTAGAATGACTGGTAGTATTACTGGAAGTATGACTGGTAGAATGACTGGTAGTATTACTGGAAGTATGACTGGTAGAATGACTGGTAGTATTACTGGTAGTATTACTGGTAGAATGACTCGTAGAATGACTGGTAGTATTACTGGAAGTATGACTGGTAGAATGACTGGTAGTATTACTGGTAGTATTGCTGGTAGTATGACTTTTAGTATTACTGGTAGTATTACTGGTATTATGAATAGTAGTATGACTCGTAGTATGACTCGTAGTATGAATGGCAGTATGAATGGTATTATGACTGGTAGTATGAATGGTAGTATGGCTTGTAGTATGACTGGCACTATGAGTGTTAGTATGACTATTGTTCGACAAGTGTGACCATGGCGTAATAGCGCACAAAATGCGTGCTAAAGGAATAACAGGAAAAGTCGGTCGATGGATCTATAATTTCCTCACTAACAGAACACAGAGAGTAGTCGTCAACAGAGTAAAGTCCGAGGCAGCTACGGTGAAAAGCTCTGTTCCACAAGGCACAGTACTCGCTCCCATCTTGTTCCTCATCCTCATATCCGACATAGACAAGGATGTCAGCCACAGCACCGTGTCTTCCTTTGCAGATGACACCCGAATCTGCATGACAGTGTCTTCCATTGCAGACACTGCAAGGCTCCAGGCGGATATCAACCAAATCTTTCAGTGGGCTGCAGAAAACAATATGAAGTTCAACGATGAGAAATTTCAATTACTCAGATATGGTAAACACGAGGAAATTAAATCTTCATCAGAGTACAAAACAAATTCTGGCCACAAAATAGAGCGAAACACCAACGTCAAAGACCTGGGAGTGATCATGTCGGAGGATCTCATCTTCAAGGACCATAACATTGTATCAATCGCATCTGCTAGAAAAATTACAGGATGGATAATGAGAACCTTCAAAACTAGGGAGGCCAAGCCCATGATGACACTCTTCAGGTCACTTGTTCTATCTAGGCTGGAATAATGCTGCACACTAACAGCACCTTTCAAGGCAGGTGAAATTGCTGACCTAGAAAATGTACAGAGAACCTTCACGGCGCGCATAACGGAGATAAAACACCTCAATTACTGGGAGCGCTTGAGGTTCCTAAACCTGTATTCCCTGGAAAGCAGGCGGGAGAGATACATGATTATATACACCTGGAAAATCCTAGAGGGACTAGTACCGAACTTGCACACGAAAATCACTCACTACGAAAGCAAAGACTTGGCAGACGATGCACCATCCCCCCAATGAAAAGCAGGGGTGTCACTAGCACGTTAAGAGACCATACAATAAGGGTCAAGGGCCCGAGACTGTTCAACTGCCTCCCAGCATACATAAGGGGGATTACCAACAGACCCCTGGCAGTCTTCAAGCTGGGACTGGACAAGCACCTAAAGTCGGTTCCTGACCAGCCGGGCTGTGGCTCGTACGTTGGTTTGCGTGCAGCCAGCAGCAACAGCCTGGTTGATCAGGCTCTGATCCACCAGGAGGCCTGGTCACAGACCGGGCCGCGGGGGCGTTGACCCCCGGAACTCTCTCCAGGTAAACTCCAGGTAATGACTGGTAGTACGACTGCTCTGTGAGTAGTAGTGTGACTGGTAGTATTACTGATAGTATAACTGGTAGTATGACTTGTAGAATTACTAGTAGTATTACTGGCAGTATGACTGGTAGAATGACTGGTAGTATTACTGGTAGTATGACTGGTAGAATGACTGGTAGTATTACTGGTAGTATGACTGCTAGAATGACTTTTAGTATTACTGGTAGTATGACTGGTAGAATGGCTGGTAGTATTACTGGTAGTATGACTGGTAGAATAACTGGTAGTATTACTGGTAGTATTATTGGTAGTATGACTAGTAGAATAACTGGTAGTATTACTGGTAGTATGACTGGTAGTGTTACTGGTAGTATTATTGGTAGTATGACTGGTAGAATGACTTGTAGTATTACTGGTAGTATGACTGGTAGAATGACTGGTAGTATTACTGGTAGTATGACTGGTAGAATGACTTTTAGTATTTCTGGTAGTATGACTGGTAGAATGGCTGGTAGTATTACTGGTAGTATGACTGGTAGAATAACTGGTAGTATTACTGGTAGTATTATTGGTAGTATGACTGGTAGAATAACTGGTAGTATTACTGGTAGTATGACTGGTAGTGTTACTGGTAGTATTATTGGTAGTATGACTGGTAGAATGACTGGTAGTATTATTGGTAGTATGACTGGTAGCATTATATGTAGTATGACTGGTAGTAGTACTGGTAATATGTCTTGTTGTATTACTGGTTGTATTACTGGTAGTATGATGATATTATGACTGGTAGTATAACTGGCACTATGACTGGTAGTATGACTGGTTTTATGACTGGTAGTATAACAGGTAATATGACTGGCATTATGACTGGTAGTATGACTTGTAGAATTATGGTAGTATGACTGGTAGTATGACTTGTAGAATTATGGTAGTATGACTGGTAGTATGCCTGGCACTATGACTGGTAGAATGACTGGTAGTATGATTGGTACTATGACTGGTAGTATGACTGTTAGTATGGCTGATAATATGACTGGCATTATGACTGGTAGTATGACTAACACTTTAACTGGTAGTATTTTGATCGTATGACCGGTAGTATGACTGGTAGTATGACGGTATTATGACTGGCACTATGATTGATAATATGACTGGTTTTATGACTGGTAGCATGACTGGTAGTATGATTTGTAGTATGACTGGTAATATGGCTGTCACTATAACTGTTAGTATGATTGGTAGTATGACTGGTTGTATGACTGGTAATATGAGTGGTATTATGACTGGCACTGTGACGGATAGTATGACTGGTAATATGACTGGCACTATGGCTGATAGTATGACTGGTAGTATGACTGGTAGTATGACTGGTAGTATGACTGGTAGTATGACTAGTAGTATGACTGGTAGTATGACTGGTAATATGACTGGTATGACTGGCACTATGGCTGATAGTATGACTGGTAATATGACTGGTATTATGAATGGTACTATGACTGATAGTATGACTGGTAGTATGACTGGTAATATGACTGGTAGTATGACTGGTAATATGACTGGTAGTATGACTGGTAATATGACTGGCACTGTGACTGTTATAGATAAATGGTTCAGAGAACCAACACGTTGATAAATTAGACACATGTGCAACTTTTGGGTATCTTTATTGAGGAAACGTTTCGCCACACAGTGGCTTCATCAGTCCATACAAAGGAGAATCTTGAAGAACAGGATGAGAATGAGGTAATCAGTCCCTCAGCCTTGAGTCGATGTGGTCAGTCCATCAATCTTGAATAGAATGCGGCATATGTGCGGAGAAGCAGCTTATAAACCGTAGGCAGGAGAGGTGCAGCAGTCGTAGGTGTTGTCACATTTGTGATACCTCCTAACTCTTGGGCACGACCTACTTCCACATTTTACAAATGTGACACCACCTACGACTGCTGCACCTCTCCTGCCTACGGTTTATAAGCTGCTTCTCCGCACATATGCCGCATTCTATTCAAGATTGATGGACTGACCACATGGACTGACCATGGCCTATTCAGCGCCATGGACTGACCATGGCGCTGAATAGGGACGTGTAGCAGACGAGGGTATCTTGTCGGTATTGTATACCTGTCTTGCACAATTTGTCAGATACTGCAACATCATGGAATCTTAGTTCAGAGGACATCTACATGACCTTCTTCACGGCTACTACAACTAACCCATCAATTTGGGTAGGACCTACTTCCACTGGGGAATCTCGCCTACCAGTGACTATGCCCTCGTCTGCTACACGTCCCTATTCACTGACGCCTATATAAGCGCCAGTCTTCTTGCCTCTGCTTCAGAATCTCTACAACCACGGTGCTCTAAACACCACCTCCAAGGCTGAGGGACTGATTACCTCATCTTTTGTATATAGTTCTACTGTTTTCTTATAATGCCCAAATAATCTGTAATGATAAAGCCACTGGATGGCGAAACGTCTACAATAAAGATAACCAGAAGTTGCACAAGTGTCTTAACTTTCATCTTGTCGGTATTGTATACCTGTCTTGCACAGTTGCACATGTGTCTAATTCACTATGACTGTTAGTATGACTATTACTATGACTTCTAATATGACTGGTATTATTCCTGGCACTATGACTGATAGTATGACTGGTAGTATTGCTGGTAATATGACTGGTAGTATTACTGGTAGTATGACTGGTAGTATTACTGGTAGTATGACTGGTACTATGACTGTTCTGAAAGGGGTGTGTTAGCCATTACCTCCTCCATCCTCCCCGTTAACAAGGGACACTTGCTGACTGAGGAATGTCTGTTGGCATTCTGTTTTCTTCAAGTCTGGAAGTATGGAATACCACTCTTGGTTAGTTATAACATGTAGGAGTTTTTACTTAATTTAATATAGACAATAGTTCTACTCTTGTTGGGATTTTAATTTACATATCCAGACTTGATTATGCTTGGAATATTAGCGTAATGTTGCTCGTCATCACCGTTTCTTTTAGCGGCCTTCATCTTATCATGTGAGTGAATTCTTGTCCGGTATGTAATTTCTTTATGCTTCTTTTCAGCTCTGGTGTGTGGTCGGGGCCACCCAACAGAAACGAGACGAGAAGAGTTGCATGATCTTAATCATAGATCAGAAACGTGATAGTTCTTCATTCTGGGAACTCTGCTGTTCCTCCATCTTAAGTTTGTGTCTACACTTCTAGGTCATCATTATGAGAACTCTGCTGTTCTACTACCTCTGTGCAGGTCAACGGTCTCTTCAAAATACTCATTTTGAGAACTTTTCTTTTCTCATACCACTAGGACTGAGCTACTGTTTCGATACGTCCTTCGTGTAGAGAACTCTGCATTTTCCCTCGACATCTGTTCCCGATCTCCCTTTATCTGCCATGACCGGCAGCTAAACTCAATTAATTAAGCTGCTATTTGTGTATCTTCACTGGCGTTGGTACCTTCTGGAGCTGGACTTTACAAAGTGACGACCACCTGTGACCAGAGTGTTACAACCGGCTTCTCGTTCCACTCTAGTGATTCCTCAGCGCCCTGCCAATAACATCGCCAGAATACAAAGACGATCATTACGATATTTGTACATATTAGCTTTGCTTCATTTCACGTATTTATTTAATTTTTCAGTCATTTGCTTCATTTAAGACAAATTTATATTTAATTGTTTTATATTTTGAGATTAGCTTATATTAAAACATTTTTTATCTCATTTTCTTATTTATTTTTCTGTTTTCTTTCATAAAGAGAGAGTTCCTTCAAATGATCTCTGAGGGTTTGAAGGGGACTTGACATCTTTACACAGACCCGCCACACGTGTCTCCTGTCTCCTCCCAGTGAACCAGTCACTTCGCCACACGTGACTCCTGTCTCCTCCCAGTGAACCAGTCACTTCGCCACACGTGACTCCTGTCTCCTCCCAGTGAACCAGTCACTTCGCCACACGTGACTCCTGTCTCCTCCCAGTGAACCAGTCACTTCGCCACACGTGACTCCTGTCTCCTCCCAGTGAGCCAGTCACTTCGCCACAAGTGACTCCTGTCTCCTCCCAGTGAACCAGTCACTTCGCCACACGTGACTCCTGTCTCCTCCCAGTGAACCAGTCACTTCGCCACACGTGACTCCTGTCTCCTCCCAGTGAGCCAGTCACTTCGCCACACGTAACTCCTGTCTCCTCCCAGTGAACCAGTCACTTCGCCACACGTGACTCCTGTCTCCTCCCAGTGAACCAGTCACTTCGCCACACGTGACTCCTGTCTCCTCCCAGTGAACCAGTCACTTCGCCACACGTGACTCCTGTCTCCTCCCAGTGAACCAGTCACTTCGCCACACGTGACTCCTGTCTCCTCCCAGTGAGCCAGTCACTTCGCCACACGTGACTCCTGTCTCCTCCCAGTGAACCAGTCACTTCGCCACACGTGACTCCTGTCTCCTCCCAGTGAACCAGTCACTTCGCCACACGTGACTCCTGTCTCCTCCCAGTGAGCCAGTCACTTCGCCACACGTGACTCCTGTCTCCTCCCAGTGAACCAGTCACTTCGCCACACGTGACTCCTGTCTCCTCCCAGTGAACCAGTCACTTCGCCACACGTGACTCCTGTCTCCTCCCAGTGAGCCAGTCACTTCGCCACACGTGACTCCTGTCTCCTCCCAGTGAACCAGTCACTTCGCCACACGTGACTCCTGTCTCCTCCCAGTGAACCAGTCACTTCGCCACACGTGACTCCTGTCTCCTCCCAGTGAACCAGTCACTTCGCCACACGTGACTCCTGTCTCCTCCCAGTGTACCAGTCACTTCGCCACACGTGACTCCTGTCTCCTCCCAGTGTACCAGTCACTTCGCCACACGTGACTCCTGTCTCCTCCCAGTGTACCAGTCACTTCGCCACACGTGACTCCTGTCTCCTCCCAGTGTACCAGTCACTTCGCCACACGTGACTCCTGTCTCCTCCCAGAGTACCAGTCACTTCGCCAAAAGTGACTCCTGTCTCCTCCCAGTGTACCAGTCACTTCGCCACACGTGACTCCTGTCTCCTCCCAGTGTACCAGTCACTTCGCCACACGTGACTCCTGTCTCCTCCCAGTGTACCAGTCACTTCGCCACACTTGACTCCTGTCTCCTCCCAGTGTACCAGTCACTTCGCCACACGTGACTCCTGTCTCCTCCCAGTGTACCAGTCACTTCGTCACACGTGACTCCTGTCTCCTCCCAGTGTACCAGTCACTTCGGCACACGTGACTCCTGTCTCCTCCCAGTGTACCAGTCACTTCGCCACACGTGACTCCTGTCTCCTCCCAGTGTACCAGTCACTTCGCCACACGTGACTCCTGTCTCCTCCCAGTGTACCAGTCACTTCGCCACACGTGACTCCTGTCTCCTCCCAGTGAACCAGTCACTTCGCCACACGTGACTCCTGTCTCCTCCCAGTGAACCAGTCACTTCGCCACACGTGACTCCTGTCTCCTCCCAGTGAACCAGTCACTTCGCCACACATGACTCCTATCTCTTCCCAGTGAACCAGTCACTTCGCCACACATGACTCCTGTCTATTCCAAGTGAACCAGTCACTTCGCCACACGTGACTCCTGTCTCTTCCAAGTGAACCAGTCACTTCGCCACACGTGACTCCTGTCTCCTCCCAGTGTACCAGTCACTTCGCCACACGTGACTCCTGTCTCCTCCCAGTGTACCAGTCACTTCGCCACACGTGACTCCTGTCTCCTCCAAGTGTACCAGTCACTTCGCCACACATGACTCCTGTCTCTTCCAAGTGAACCAGTCACTTCGCCACACGTGAATCCTGTCTCCTCCCAGTGAACCAGTCACTTCGCCACACGTGAATCCTGTCTCCTCCCAGTGAACCAGTCACTTCGCCACATGTGACTCCTGTCTCCTCCCAGTGAACCAGTCACTTCGCCACACGTGAATCCTGTCTCCTCCCAGTGAACCACTCACTTCGCCACACGTGAATCATGTCTCCTCCCAGTGAACCAGTCACTTCGCCACACGTGAATCCTGTCTCCTCCCAGTGAACCAGTCACTTCGCCACATGTGACTCCTGTCTCCTCCCAGTGAACCAGTCACTTCGCCACACGTGACTCCTGTCTCCTCCCAGTGAGCCAGTCACTTCGCCACACGTGACTCCTGTCTCCTCCCAGTGAACCAGTCACTTCGCCACACGTGACTCCTGTCTCCTCCCAGTGAACCAGTCACTTCGCCACACGTGACTCCTGTCTCCTCCCAGTGAACCAGTCACTTCGCCACACGTGAATCCTGTCTCCTCCCAGTGAACCAGTCACTTCGCCACACGTGAATCCTGTCTCCTCCCAGTGAACCAGTCACTTCGCCACACGTGACTCCTGTCTCCTCCCAGTGAACCAGTCACTTCGCCACACGTGACTCCTGTCTCCTCCCAGTGAACCAGTCACTTCGCCACACGTGAATCCTGTCTCCTCCCAGTGAACCAGTCACTTCGCCACACGTGACTCCTGTCTCCTCCCAGTGTACCAGTCACTTCGCCACACATGACTCCTGTCTCTTCCAAGTGAACCAGTCACTTCGCCACACGTGAATCCTGTCTCCTCCCAGTGAACCAGTCACTTCGCCACATGTGACTCCTGTCTCCTCCCAGTGAACCAGTCACTTCGCCACACGTGACTCCTGTCTCCTCCCAGTGAGCCAGTCACTTCGCCACACGTGACTCCTGTCTCCTCCCAGTGAGCCAGTCACTTCGCAACACGTGACTCCTGTCTCTTCCAAGTGAACCAGTCACTTCGCCACACGTGAATCCTGTCTCCTTCCAGTGAACCAGTCACTTCGCCACACGTGACTCCTGTCTCCTCCCAGTGAGCCAGTCACTTCGCCACACGTGACTCCTGTCTCCTCCCAGTGAGCCAATCACTTCGCCACACGTGACTCCTGTCTCCTCCCAGTGAGCCAGTCACTTCGCCACACGTGACTCCTGTCTCCTCCCAGTGAACCAGTCACTTCGCCACACGTGACTCCTATCTCTTCCAAGTGAACCAGTCACTTCGCCACACGTGAATCCTGTCTCCTCCCAGTGAACCAGTCACTTCGCCACACGTGACTCCTGTCTAATCCCAGCGAGCCAGTCACTTCGCCACACGTGACTCCTGTCTCCTCCCAGTGAGCCAGTCACTTCGCCACACGTGACTCCTGTCTCCTCCCAGTGAGCCAGTCACTTCGCCACACGTGACTCCTGTCTCCTCCCAGTGAGCCAGTCACTTCGCCACACGTGACTCCTGTCTCCTCCCAGTGAGCCAGTCACTTCGCCACACGTGACTCCTGTCTCCTCCCAGTGAACCAGTCACTTCGCCACACGTGACTCCTGTCTCCTCCCAGTGAACCAGTCACTTCGCCACACGTGACTCCTGTCTCCTCCCAGTGAACCAGTTACTTCGCCACACGTGACTCCTGTCTCCTCTCAGTGAGCCAGTCACTTCGCCACACGTGACTCCTGTCTCCTCCCAGTGAGCCAGTCACTTCGCCACACGTGACTCCTGTCTCCTCCCAGTGAACCAGTCACTTCGCCACACGTGACTCCTGTCTCCTCCCAGTGAACCAGTCACTTCGCCACACGTGACTCCTGTCTCCTCCCAGTGAGCCAGTCACTTCGCCACACGTGACTCCTGTCTCCTCCCAGTGAACCAGTCACTTCGCCACACGTGACTCCTGTCTCCTCCCAGTGAGCCAGTCACTTCGACACACGTGACTCCTGTCTCCTCCCAGTGAACCAGCCACTTCGCCACACGTGACTCCTGTCTCCTCCCAGTGAGCCAGTCACTTCGCCACACGTGACTCCTGTCTCCTACCAGTGAGCCAGTCACTTCGCCACACGTGACTCCTGTCTCCTCCCAGTGAACCAGTCACTTCGCCACACGTGACTCCTGTCTCCTCCCAGTGAGCCAGTCACTTCGCCACACGTGACTTTTGTCTCCTCCCAGTGAACCAGTCACTCCGCCACACGTGACTCCTGTCTCCTCCCAGTGTACCAGTCACTTCGCCACACGTGACTCCTGTCTCCTCCCAGTGAACCAGTCACTTCGCCACACGTGACTCCTGTCTCCTCCCAGTGAGCCAGTCACTTCGCCACACGTGACTCCTGTCTCCTCCCAGTGAGCCAGTCACTTCGCCACACGTGACTCCTGTCTCCTCCCAGTGAGCCAGTCACTTCGCCACACGTGACTCCTGTCTCCTCCCAGTGAACCAGTCACTTCGCCACACGTGACTCCTGTCTCCTCCCAGTGAACCAGTCACTTCGCCACACGTGACTCCTGTCTCCTCCCAGTGAGCCAGTCACTTCGCCACACGTGACTCCTGTCTCCTCCCAGTGAACCAGTCACTTCGCCACACGTGACTCCTGTCTCCTCCCAGTGAACCAGTCACTTCGCCACACGTGACTCCTGTCTCCTCCCAGTGAACCAGTCACTTCGCCACACGTGACTCCTGTCTCCTCCCAGTGAACCAGTCACTTCGCCACACGTGCCTCCTGTCTCCTCCCAGTGAGCCAGTCACTTCGCCACACGTGACTCCTGTCTCCTCCCAGTGAACCAGTCACTTCGCCACACGTGACTCCTGTCTCCTCCCAGTGAACCAGCCACTTCGCCACACGTGACTCCTGTCTCCTCCCAGTGAACCAGTCACATCGCCACACGTGACTCCTGTCTCCTCCCAGTGTACCAGTCACTTCGCCACACGTGACTCCTGTCTCCTCCCAGTGTACCAGTCACTTCGCCACACGTGACTCCTGTCTCCTCCCAGTGTACCAGTCACTTCGCCACACGTGACTCCTGTCTCCTCCCAGTGAACCAGTCACTTCGCCACACGTGACTCCTGTCTCCTCCCAGTGAACCAGTCACTTCGCCACACGTGACTCCTGTCTCCTCCCAGTGAACCAGTCACTTCGCCACACATGACTCCTATCTCTTCCCAGTGAACCAGTCACTTCGCCACACATGACTCCTGTCTATTCCAAGTGAACCAGTCACTTCGCCACACGTGACTCCTGTCTCTTCCAAGTGAACCAGTCACTTCGCCACACGTGACTCCTGTCTCCTCCCAGTGTACCAGTCACTTCGCCACACGTGACTCCTGTCTCCTCCCAGTGTACCAGTCACTTCGCCACACGTGACTCCTGTCTCCTCCAAGTGTACCAGTCACTTCGCCACACATGACTCCTGTCTCTTCCAAGTGAACCAGTCACTTCGCCACACGTGAATCCTGTCTCCTCCCAGTGAACCAGTCACTTCGCCACACGTGAATCCTGTCTCCTCCCAGTGAACCAGTCACTTCGCCACATGTGACTCCTGTCTCCTCCCAGTGAACCAGTCACTTCGCCACACGTGAATCCTGTCTCCTCCCAGTGAACCAGTCACTTCGCCACACGTGAATCCTGTCTCCTCCCAGTGAACCAGTCACTTCGCCACACGTGAATCCTGTCTCCTCCCAGTGAACCAGTCACTTCGCCACATGTGACTCCTGTCTCCTCCCAGTGAACCAGTCACTTCGCCACACGTGACTCCTGTCTCCTCCCAGTGAGCCAGTCACTTCGCCACACGTGACTCCTGTCTCCTCCCAGTGAACCAGTCACTTCGCCACACGTGACTCCTGTCTCCTCCCAGTGAACCAGTCACTTCGCCACACGTGACTCCTGTCTCCTCCCAGTGAACCAGTCACTTCGCCACACGTGAATCCTGTCTCCTCCCAGTGAACCAGTCACTTCGCCACACGTGAATCCTGTCTCCTCCCAGTGAACCAGTCACTTCGCCACACGTGACTCCTGTCTCCTCCCAGTGAACCAGTCACTTCGCCACACGTGACTCCTGTCTCCTCCCAGTGAACCAGTCACTTCGCCACACGTGAATCCTGTCTCCTCCCAGTGAACCAGTCACTTCGCCACACGTGACTCCTGTCTCCTCCCAGTGTACCAGTCACTTCGCCACACATGACTCCTGTCTCTTCCAAGTGAACCAGTCACTTCGCCACACGTGAATCCTGTCTCCTCCCAGTGAACCAGTCACTTCGCCACATGTGACTCCTGTCTCCTCCCAGTGAACCAGTCACTTCGCCACACGTGACTCCTGTCTCCTCCCAGTGAGCCAGTCACTTCGCCACACGTGACTCCTGTCTCCTCCCAGTGAGCCAGTCACTTCGCAACACGTGACTCCTGTCTCTTCCAAGTGAACCAGTGACTTCGCCACACGTGAATCCTGTCTCCTTCCAGTGAACCAGTCACTTCGCCACACGTGACTCCTGTCTCCTCCCAGTGAGCCAGTCACTTCGCCACACGTGACTCCTGTCTCCTCCCAGTGAGCCAATCACTTCGCCACACGTGACTCCTGTCTCCTCCCAGTGAGCCAGTCACTTCGCCACACGTGACTCCTGTCTCCTCCCAGTGAACCAGTCACTTCGCCACACGTGACTCCTATCTCTTCCAAGTGAACCAGTCACTTCGCCACACGTGAATCCTGTCTCCTCCCAGTGAACCAGTCACTTCGCCACACGTGACTCCTGTCTAATCCCAGCGAGCCAGTCACTTCGCCACACGTGACTCCTGTCTCCTCCCAGTGAGCCAGTCACTTCGCCACACGTGACTCCTGTCTCCTCCCAGTGAGCCAGTCACTTCGCCACACGTGACTCCTGTCTCCTCCCAGTGAGCCAGTCACTTCGCCACACGTGACTCCTGTCTCCTCCCAGTGAGCCAGTCACTTCGCCACACGTGACTCCTGTCTCCTCCCAGTGAACCAGTCACTTCGCCACACGTGACTCCTGTCTCCTCCCAGTGAACCAGTCACTTCGCCACACGTGACTCCTGTCTCCTCCCAGTGAACCAGTTACTTCGCCACATGTGACTCCTGTCTCCTCTCAGTGAGCCAGTCACTTCGCCACACGTGACTCCTGTCTCCTCCCAGTGAGCCAGTCACTTCGCCACACGTGACTCCTGTCTCCTCCCAGTGAACCAGTCACTTCGCCACACGTGACTCCTGTCTCCTCCCAGTGAACCAGTCACTTCGCCACACGTGACTCCTGTCTCCTCCCAGTGAGCCAGTCACTTCGCCACACGTGACTCCTGTCTCCTCCCAGTGAACCAGTCACTTCGCCACACGTGACTCCTGTCTCCTCCCAGTGAGCCAGTCACTTCGACACACGTGACTCCTGTCTCCTCCCAGTGAACCAGCCACTTCGCCACACGTGACTCCTGTCTCCTCCCAGTGAGCCAGTCACTTCGCCACACGTGACTCCTGTCTCCTACCAGTGAGCCAGTCACTTCGCCACACGTGACTCCTGTCTCCTCCCAGTGAACCAGTCACTTCGCCACACGTGACTCCTGTCTCCTCCCAGTGAGCCAGTCACTTCGCCACACGTGACTTTTGTCTCCTCCCAGTGAACCAGTCACTCCGCCACACGTGACTCCTGTCTCCTCCCAGTGTACCAGTCACTTCGCCACACGTGACTCCTGTCTCCTAACAGTGAACCAGTCACTTCGCCACACGTGACTCCTGTCTCCTCCCAGTGAGCCAGTCACTTCGCCACACGTGACTCCTGTCTCCTCCCAGTGAGCCAGTCACTTCGCCACACGTGACTCCTGTCTCCTCCCAGTGAGCCAGTCACTTCGCCACACGTGACTCCTGTCTCCTCCCAGTGAACCAGTCACTTCGCCACACGTGACTCCTGTCTCCTCCCAGTGAACCAGTCACTTCGCCACACGTGACTCCTGTCTCCTCCCAGTGAGCCAGTCACTTCGCCACACGTGACTCCTGTCTCCTCCCAGTGAACCAGTCACTTCGCCACACGTGACTCCTGTCTCCTCCCAGTGAACCAGTCACTTCGCCACACGTGACTCCTGTCTCCTCCCAGTGAACCAGCCACTTCGCCACACGTGACTCCTGTCTCCTCCCAGTGAACCAGTCACATCGCCACACGTGACTCCTGTCTCCTCCCAGTGTACCAGTCACTTCGCCACACGTGACTCCTGTCTCCTCCCAGTGAGCCAGTCACTTCGCCACACGTGACTCCTGTCTCTTCCCAGTGTAACAGTCACTTCGCCACACGTGACTCCTGTCTCCTCCCAGTGTACCAGTCACTTCGCCACACGTGACTCCTGTCTCCTCCCAGTGAACCAGTCACTTCGCCACGCGTGACTCCTGTCTCCTCCGAGTGAGCTAGTCACTTCGCCACACGTGACTCCTGTCTCCTCCCAGTGAGCCAGTCACTTCGCCACACGTGACTCTTGTCTCCTCCCAGTGAGCCAGTCACTTCGCCACACGTGACTCCTGTCTCCTCCCAGTGTACCAGTCACTTGGCCACATGTGACTCCTGTCTCCTCCCAGTGTACCAGTCACTTCGCCACACGTGACTCCTGTCTCCTCCCAGTGAGCCAGTCACTTCGCCACACGTGACTCCTGTCTCCTCCCAGTGTACCAGTCACTTCGCCACACGTGACTCCTGTCTCCTCCCAGTGTACCAGTCACTTCGCCACACGTGACTCCTGTCTCCTCCCAGTGAGCCAGTCACTTCGCCACACGTGACTCCTGTCTCCTCCCAGTGTACCAGTCACTTCGCCACACGTGACTCCTGTCTCCTCCCAGTGTACCAGTCACTTCGCCACACGTGACTCCTGTCTCCTCCCAGTGAGCCAGTCACTTCGCCACACGTGACTCCTGTCTCCTCCCAGTGTGCCAGTCACTTCGCCACACGTGACTCCTGTCTCCTCCCAGTGTGCCAGTCACTTCGCCACACGTGACTCCTGTCTCCTCCCAGTGTGCCAGTCACTTCGCCACACGTGACTCCTGTCTCCTCCCAGTGTGACAGTCACTTCGCCACACGTGACTCCTGTCTCCTCCCAGTGTGCCAGTCACTTCGCCACACGTGACTCCTGTCTCCTCCCAGTGTGCCAGTCACTTCGCCACACGTGACTCCTGTCTCCTCCCAGTGTGCCAGTCACTTCGCCACACGTGACTCCTGTCTCCTCCCAGTGTACCAGTCACTTCGCCACACGTGACTCCTGTCTCCTCACAGTGTGCCAGTCACTTCGCCACACGTGACTCCTGTCTCCTCCCAGTGTGCCAGTCACTTCGCCACACGTGACTCCTGTCTCCTCCCAGTGTACCAGTCACTTCGCCACTCGTGACTCCTGTCTCCTCCCAGTGTACCAGTCACTTCGCCACACGTGACTCCTGTCTCCTCCCAGTGAACCAGTCACTTCGCCACACGTGACTCCTGTCTCCTCCCAGTGAACCAGCCACTTCGCCACACGTGACTCCTGTCTCCTCCCAGTGAACCAGTCACTTCGCCACACGTGACTCCTGTCTCCTCCCAGTGTACCAGTCACTTCGCCACACGTGACTCCTGTCTCCTCCCAGTGAGCCAGTCACTTCGCCACACGTGACTCCTGTCTCTTCCCAGTGTACCAGTCACTTCGCCACACGTGACTCCTGTCTCCTCCCAGTGTACCAGTCACTTCGCCACCCGTGACTCCTGTCTCCTCCCAGTGAACCAGTCACTTCGCCATGCGTGACTCCTGTCTCCTCCCAGTGAGCTAGTCACTTCGCCACACGTGACTCCTGTCTCCTCCCAGTGAGCCAGTCACTTCGCCACACGTGACTCTTGTCTCCTCCCAGTGAGCCAGTCACTTCGCCACACGTGACTCCTGTCTCCTCCCAGTGTACCAGTCACTTGGCCACACGTGACTCCTGTCTCCTCCCAGTGTACCAGTCACTTCGCCACACGTGACTCCTGTCTCCTCCCAGTGAGCCAGTCACTTCGCCACACGTGACTCCTGTCTCCTCCCAGTGTACCAGTCACTTCGCCACACGTGACTCCTGTCTCCTCCCAGTGTACCAGTCACTTCGCCACACGTGACTCCTGTCTCCTCCCAGTGTACCAGTCACTTCGCCACACGTGACTCCTGTCTCCTCCCAGTGAACCAGTCACTTCGCCACACGTGACTCCTGTCTCCTCCCAGTGAACCAGTCACTTCGCCACACGTGACTCCTGTCTCCTCCCAGTGAACCAGTCACTTCGCCACACGTGACTCCTGTCTCCTCCCAGTGTACCAGTCACTTCGCCACACGTGACTCCTGTCTCCTCCCAGTGTACCAGTCACTTCGCCACACGTGACTCCTGTCTCCTCCCAGTGTACCAGTCACTTCGCCACACGTGACTCCTGGATCAGTGCTCAGGATCAAGCGAAAATATTTCAAACATTTCCTGCACGTTCAGTGTTATGTAAAATTTGCCTATGGGTGCACACGTGTATGTGTGTGTGTGTGTGTGTGTGTTTGTGTGTGTGTGTGTGTGTGTGTGTGTGTGTGTGTGTGTGTGTGTGTGTGTGTGTGTGTGTGTGTGTGTGTGTGTGTTTGTGTGTGTGTGTGTGTGTGTGTGTGTGTACTCACCTAGTTGTAGTTGCAGGGGTCGAGTCCTAGCTCCTGGCCACGCCTCTTCACTGGTCGCTACTAGGTCACTCTCCCTGAACCTTGAGCTTTATCATACCTCTGCTTAAAGCTATGTATGGATCCTGCCTCCACTACATCGCTTCCCAAACTATTCCACTTACTGACTACTCTGTGGCTGAAGAAATACTTCCTAACATCCCTGTGATTCATCTGTGTCTTCAGCTTCCAACTGTGTCCCCTTGTTGCTGTGTCCAGTCTCTGGAACATCCTGTCTTTGTCCACCTTGTCAATTCCTCTCAGTATTTTGTAAGTCGTTATCATGTCCCCCCTATCTCTCCTGTCCTCCAGTGTCGTCAGGTTGATTTCCCTTAACCTCTCCTCGTAGGACATACCTCTTAGCTTTGGGACTAGTCTTGTTGCAAACCTTTGCACTTTCTCTAGTTTCTTTACGTGCTTGGCTAGGTGTGGGTTCCAAACTGGTGCCGCATACTCCAATATGGGCCTAACGTACACGGTGTACAGGGTCCTGAACGATTCCTTATTAAGATGTCGGAATGCTGTTCTGAGGTTTGCTAGGCGCCCATATGCTGCAACAGTTATTTGTTTGATGTGCGCTTCAGGAGATGTGCCTGGTGTTATACTCACCCCAAGATCTTTTTCCTTGAATGAGGTTTGTAGTCTCTGGCCCCCTAGACTGTATTCTGTCTGCGGTCTTCTTTGCTCTTCCCCAATCTTCATGACTTTGCACTTGGTGGGGGGGTTGAACTCTACGAGCCAATTGCTGGACCAGGTCTGCAGCCTGTCCAAATCCTTTTGTCGTTCTGCCTGGTCTTCGATCGAATGAATTCTTCTCATCAACTTCACGTCATCTGCAAACAGGGACACTTCGGAGACTATTCCTTCCGTCATGTCGTTCACAATTACCAGAAACAGCACTGGTCCTAGGACTGACCCCTGTGGGACCCCGCTGGTCACAGGTACCCACTCTGACACCTCGCCACATACCATGACTTGCTGTTGTCTTCCTGACAAGTATTCCCTGATCCATTGTAGTGCCTTCCCTGTTATCCCTGCTTGGTCCTCCAGTTTTTGCACTAATCTCTTGTGTGGAACTGTGTCAAACGCCTTCTTGCAGTCCAAGAAAATGCTATCCACCCAGCCCTCTCTCTCTTTTCTTACTGCTGTCATCATGTCATAGAACTCCAGTAGGTTTGTGACACAGGATTTCCCGTCCCTGAAACCATGTTGGCTGCTGTTGATGAGATCATTCCTTTCTAGGTGTTCCACCACTCTTCTCCTGACAATCTTCTCCATGACTTTGCATACTATACATGTCAGTGACATTGGTCTGTAGTTTAGTTCTTCATGTCTGTCTCCTTTTTTAAAGATTGGGACTACATTTGCTGTCTTCCATGCCTCAGGCAATTTCCCTGTTTCGATAGATGTATTGAATATTGTTGTTAGGGGTACACATAGCACCTCTGCTCCCTCTCTCAATACCCATGGAGAGATGTTATCCGGCCCCATTTCCTTTGAGGTATCTAGCTCACTCAGAAGCCTCTTCACTTCTTCCTCGGTTGTGTGCACTTGGTGGTGTACCCCACCTCTCCGTCTTTCTGGAGCCCCTTCTGTCTCCTCTGTGAACACTTCTTTGAATCTCTTGTTGAGTTCCTCACATACTTCGTGCTCATTTCTTGTTGTCTCTCCTCCTTCCTTCCTTAGCCTGATTACCTGGTCCTTGACTGTTGTTTTCCTCCTGATGTGGCTGTATAACAGCTTCGGGTCAGATTTGGCTCTCGCTGCTGTCATTTTCATATTGTCGTTGGGCCTTCCTTCTTATCTCTGCATATTCATTTCTGGCTCTATGACTGCTCTCCTTACTCTCCTGGGTCCTTTGCCTTCTATATTTCTTCCATTCCCTAACACACTTGGTTTTTGCCTCCCTGCACCTTTGGGTGAACCATGGACTCATCCTGGTTTTTCATTATTCCTGTTACCCTTGGGTACAAACCTCTCCTCAGCCTCCTTGCACATTGTTGTTACATATTCCATCATCTCATTAACTGGCTTCCCTGCCAGTTCTCTGTCCCACTGAACCCCGTTCAGGAAGTTCCTCATTCCCGTGTAGTCCCCTTTCTTGTAGTTTGGCTTCATTCACTCTGGCCTTCCTGCTTCCCCCTTCACTTGTAGCTCTACTGTGTATTTGAAGCTTAAAACCACATGATCACTGGCCCCAAGTGGTCTTTCATATGTGATGTCCTCAATATCTGCACTACTCAAGGTGAATACTAGGTCCAGTCTTGCTGGTTCATCCTCTCCTCTCTCTCTTGTAGTGTCCCTTACATGTTGGTACATGAAGTTTTCCAGTACCACCTCCATTATCTTAGCCCTCCTTGTATCTTGGCCCACATGTGGCTCCAAGTTCTCCCAATCGATTACCTTGTGGTTAAAGTCACCCATGATCAGGAGCTTTGCCCTGCATGCATGAGCTCTTCTGGCCACTGCAGCCAGTGTGTCAACCATCGCTTTATTGCTCTTATCATGCTCTTGCCTTGGCCTCCTGCTGCTCTGTGGTGGGTTATACATCACTGCAATTACCACTTTGGGACCTCCAGAGTGAAGGGTTCCTGCTATGTAATCGCTTGCTTCTCCGCTGTCTCCTCTCTCCAGCTCATCAAAATTCCATCGGTTTTTGATCAGCAGTGCCACTCCTCCACCCCCCTGGCATCTGTTATCATACCTGTAAGCTTGGTTTCTGTGAGAGCTATGATGTCTGGTGATACCTTTTTGACTCTTTCATGCCACTCCTCCCACTTATTTGTTATTTCATCAGCGCTTGTGTACCATACCTTCAGTTTCCTCTCCAACACTGTGGTTTGGTGGCCTGTGAGGGTGGGAGACCTGGTAGCATACTGTGGGATTCTATAGCTGGGTGTTGGGTGGAAGCTGTGATTATGGATTGTAGTTTGTGTTGGGATGGTGTGATAGGTTGTGGGGTTCTGAGGAT